>NC_061841.1:13315790-13320790 GCF_019202785.1 Penaeus chinensis
TGTGTGTGTGTGTGTGTGTGTGTGTGTGTGTGTGTGTGTGTGTGTGTGTGTGTGTGTGTGTGTGTGTGTGTGTGTGTGTGTGTGTGTGTGTGTGTGTGTGTGTGTGTGTGTGTGTGTGTGTGTGTGTGTGTGTGTGTGTGTGTGTGTGTGTGTGTGTGTGTGTGTGTGTGTGTGTGTGTGTGTGTGTGTGTGTGTGTGTGTGTGTGTGTGTGTGTGTGTGTGTGTGTGTGTGTGTGTGTGTGTGTGTGTGTGTGTGTGTGTGTGTGTGTGTGTGTGTGTGTGTGTGTGTGTGTGTGTGTGTGTGTGTGTGTGTGTGTGTGTGTGTGTGTGTGTGTGTGTGTGTGTGTGTGTGTGTGTGTGTGTGTGTGTGTGTGTGTGTGTGTGTGTGTGTGTGTGTGTGTGTGTGTGTGTGTGTGTGTGTGTGTGTGTGTGTGTGTGTGTGTGTGTGTGTGTGTGTGTGTGTGTGTGTGTGTGTGTGTGTGTGTGTGTGTGTGTGTGTGTGTGTGTGTGTGTGTGTGTGTGTGTGTGTGTGTGTGTGTGTGTGTGTGTGTGTGTGTGTGTGTGTGTGTGTGTGTGTGTGTGTGTGTGTGTGTGTGTGTGTGTGTGTGTGTGTGTGTGTGTGTGTGTGTGTGTGTGTGTGTGTGTGTGTGTGTGTGTGTGTGTGTGTGTGTGTGTGTGTGTGTGTGTGTGTGTGTGTGTGTGTGTGTGTGTGTGTGTGTGTGTGTGTGTGTGTGTGTGTGTGTGTGTGTGTGTGTGTGTGTGTGTGTGTGTGTGTGTGTGTGTGTGTGTGTGTGTGTGTGTGTGTGTGTGTGTGTGTGTGTGTGTGTGTGTGTGTGTGTGTGTGTGTGTGTGTGTGTGTGTGTGTGTGTGTGTGTGTGTGTGTGTGTGTGTGTGTGTGTGTGTGTGTGTGTGTGTGTGTGTGTGTGTGTGTGTGTGTGTGTGTGTGTGTGTGTGTGTGTGTGTGTGTGTGTGTGTGTGTGTGTGTGTGTGTGTGTGTGTGTGTGTGTGTGTGTGTGTGTGTGTGTGTGTGTGTGTGTGTGTGTGTGTGTGTGTGTGTGTGTGTGTGTGTGTGTGTGTGTGTGTGTGTGTGTGTGTGTGTGTGTGTGTGTGTGTGTGTGTGTGTGTGTGTGTGTGTGTGTGTGTGTGTGTGTGTGTGTGTGTGTGTGTGTGTGTGTGTGTGTGTGTGTGTGTGTGTGTGTGTGTGTGTGTGTGTGTGTGTGTGTGTGTGTGTGTGTGTGTGTGTGTGTGTGTGTGTGTGTGTGTGTGTGTGTGTGTGTGTGTGTGTGTGTGTGTGTGTGTGTGTGTGTGTGTGTGTGTGTGTGTGTGTGTGTGTGTGTGTGTGTGTGTGTGTGTGTGTGTGTGTGTGTGTGTGTGTGTGTGTGTGTGTGTGTGTGTGTGTGTGTGTGTGTGTGTGTGTGTGTGTGTGTGTGTGTGTGTGTGTGTGTGTGTGTGTGTGTGTGTGTGTGTGTGTGTGTGTGTGTGTGTGTGTGTGTGTGTGTGTGTGTGTGTGTGTGTGTGTGTGTGTGTGTGTGTGTGTGTGTGTGTGTGTGTGTGTGTGTGTGTGTGTGTGTGTGTGTGTGTGTGTGTGTGTGTGTGTGTGTGTGTGTGTGTGTGTGTGTGTGTGTGTGTGTGTGTGTGTGTGTGTGTGTGTGTGTGTGTGTGTGTGTGTGTGTGTGTGTGTGTGTGTGTGTGTGTGTGTGTGTGTGTGTGTGTGTGTGTGTGTGTGTGTGTGTGTGTGTGTGTGTGTGTGTGTGTGTGTGTGTGTGTGTGTGTGTGTGTGTGTGTGTGTGTGTGTGTGTGTGTGTGTGTGTGTGTGTGTGTGTGTGTGTGTGTGTGTGTGTGTGTGTGTGTGTGTGTGTGTGTGTGTGTGTGTGTGTGTGTGTGTGTGTGTGTGTGTGTGTGTGTGTGTGTGTGTGTGTGTGTGTGTGTGTGTGTGTGTGTGTGTGTGTGTGTGTGTGTGTGTGTGTGTGTGTGTGTGTGTGTGTGTGTGTGTGTGTGTGTGTGTGTGTGTGTGTGTGTGTGTGTGTGTGTGTGTGTGTGTGTGTGTGTGTGTGTGTGTGTGTGTGTGTGTGTGTGTGTGTGTGTGTGTGTGTGTGTGTGTGTGTGTGTGTGTGTGTGTGTGTGTGTGTGTGTGTGTGTGTGTGTGTGTGTGTGTGTGTGTGTGTGTGTGTGTGTGTGTGTGTGTGTGTGTGTGTGTGTGTGTGTGTGTGTGTGTGTGTGTGTGTGTGTGTGTGTGTGTGTGTGTGTGTGTGTGTGTGTGTGTGTGTGTGTGTGTGTGTGTGTGTGTGTGTGTGTGTGTGTGTGTGTGTGTGTGTGTGTGTGTGTGTGTGTGTGTGTGTGTGTGTGTGTGTGTGTGTGTGTGTGTGTGTGTGTGTGTGTGTGTGTGTGTGTGTGTGTGTGTGTGTGTGTGTGTGTGTGTGTGTGTGTGTGTGTGTGTGTGTGTGTGTGTGTGTGTGTGTGTGTGTGTGTGTGTGTGTGTGTGTGTGTGTGTGTGTGTGTGTGTGTGTGTGTGTGTGTGTGTGTGTGTGTGTGTGTGTGTGTGTGTGTGTGTGTGTGTGTGTGTGTGTGTGTGTGTGTGTGTGTGTGTGTGTGTGTGTGTGTGTGTGTGTGTGTGATTATTATCATTATCATTATTATTAATATTATTATTATTTTCATTATTATTATGATCACCATTATCATTATCATCCTCGTCATCATCATTTATCAATATTATAATTATTATTATTATTATATAGTGTAATGATTATCATTGCCATCATTATCGTTATCATCATTATTGCTATTATCATTACCATCATCATTATTATAATTATTATCATTATCGTTATTTTTGCTATTATTATTATTATTGTTATTATTATTATTATCATTATTTCTATTATCATTATCGTTATTTTTGTTATTATTATTATTATTGTCATTATTATTATTATCATTATTTCTATTATCATTATTATTATCATCATTACTATTATCATTTATCTTATCATTACGATGTAAGCAAGCGGCATAATCTTGTTACCAGCCCGGTGGCTGTTGTGGGGGGCCCCTGTCTCAGCAATTGTGTGCTCACAATTCTGTAAATAATGTAATACAGTGGCGTTCGGCTCACCACAATGCTTGCAACACCTTTCTGCATAGTCAATTGTTTCTATGATTTGCCATGTGCAATGGTAACCTATTCTGATTCTGTGAAGAAAGACTTCGGCAACTCTTTGATTGTTTCAGAGAGTGCCAGTGGCTCATAGCCTGTGGTGTCTGAGTACCATCTGGCCAAGGGGAGGTTCTCATTTCCTCTCTGTGAAGCTGCAGGAGAATGGTAAGTGCTGTGGTGTTGAGACTCAAGATTTTTCGGCTTGGTTAAAGGATCATGGGATTTGGGGGCATACCCCTGCCAATGTCAGCTAGTCTGTCAGCAAACTCATTTCTTCTGATGCCTATGTAGCTGGGGACCCAGTTTATGATTATTCTACCCTGAGCAAGAGTCCTCTGCGCTATGGTAAGCACAGTGGTCAGAAGGCAGATGTCATTGGGCATGCTGTGCTGTAAACAGTCAATTGCTGCCCTGGAATGTGTATGTATGACTACGTGTCCTTCCCCATGGGACGTGTGAGCTAGGTTCTCATGATCGCAACTGCCTTTGCCTATAGCGATGAGGTAGTGTTACCCTCATGGATTTTGTGGCATCTCTTGCTGCAAAGTTGGTGCCTACAGTGTGGGTTACAGTATCGACTGATCCATCCGTGAAGTAGGTTCTACTACCCGGAGGAGAGATGGCGACAATGACCCTCTCAGCTTCTGCCTTCAGACTAAGCATGAGGTATTGGTTCTTTCTCCTTGACAAGCTCATGACAGAGAACTTAATTAAGGTTTGTGGCCAAGGCGGCGCTTCAATATAGTCAGGGTGGGGGGAGTCCATGCCCTTAGCAAGTAGTTGCTCTTTGAGTTTATAGTGTATCAACACCCTGGCCGTGTGTGGCAGACAGGGGTTGTTTGCGAAGAGCTCATAATCTTGTTCTAGGCGAATTTTTTTGTCTTATGCATGTGTTCCAGGTTGCTTGAGTGACCTTTGAAAGGAAATGTGCTGCCATTAAATCAATTCGGGAGTCCAGGGGGAGCAGGCTCGCCTCCATGAGGAGGGTACCTGTGCCATGCTGCTTGACCCTAGTCTGGTTTCCCTTGAGAGGGAACTCAAGGTCCTGCACCTCTTCAAGGCAGTTCCAGATGCAGGACACTCTAGCTCCACCCGGGCTTTCCATATATATGGCCCAGCCTGCGTTAGTTATTTTGGGTTGTCTCAATCTTGATTCTCTGTTCGCGCCCCGTCCAAGCGCGAGAAGTTGCATTTATTGCCTGGGGGTTATAGTTGTGCCTGGACACAACATTAGTCGACACATGCCGGGATCCCCCCCTCCCCATGGGCATAGCCCGGGCGTGGCTCAACTTCGCATATCGGACTTAATTATGAATCCAAGCCCACATTGTGACATCCCTCTCTGCCACACGAGACATGGGCACACGGCTGCTTGAAGGAAATACAGTAAGTAAAATCAGCAGTGTGTGTGTCAGCACCCCGACAACAAGGTAAAGGGAAGCTTAAAGTAAAAAACTAATGCTAATAAGCTCGCATTACCAAATGTACATGCACACACACACACACACACACACATATATATGTATATGTATGTATATACACACGTGTATATTTTGTGTTGTGTGTTGTGTGTGCAGGAATATAAATGCAGACACATACATATGTGTATGCGTGTGTGTGTATATATATATATATATGTGTGTGTGTGTGTGTGTGTGTGTTTGTGTGCGCCCACACGCGCGTGCATTGCCTCCTTGTGGCCACCCGTGGAAATTGGGCACCTTGCGGTGGGGGATCTCGGACGGAGCCATGGCCCACCGATGTGTGGACACGCCCTGGCTCCGTACCAACTCCTGCCCCTCAGCCACCCTGGAGTTAATGGGTGGCTTGGGGGGACCCTCCT
>NC_061841.1:13330790-13348290 GCF_019202785.1 Penaeus chinensis
AATAATCCCCTGTAAGGTCCGGATCTGACAAATAACTTGATTGACGTATTGTGTAGATTCAGAAAGGGACATGTAGCAGTTGCATGTGATATAGAAGTCATGTTCTACTAATTAAGGTAAAACCTAGCCACACAAACTACTCCGCTTTCTGTGATGGAAAATGGAGATCCTGATTCAAGCATCAAAGAATGGCGGTGTAATTACTAGGCGCTACATTTGCTCCCAGTGTAGCAAGTTTTGCTCTGAAGGCTGCAGCTGATGATTATGCAAGGCAATCTGTAACAAGAGCTGCCACCTTTGTTAAAACTGAATTTTATGTACATGGTGCTTTAACATTTGTGCTTAAAGCTGTAGAAGCTATAGCTCTAAAAAAAAAAATAAAAAAAAATAAAAAAAAAGAGCAATAGATCATTGTGTCAGAGGGGTGGCATTTAATTGCACAAGGTCATATCAAATACGGAATGAGTTAAGAAGAAAGAGCTAAAAGCTTAAAGTTTAGACCTCTCTAGTGAAGACTTGCCAATAGAGAGAATGGTGCATAGAATCAGAGGCATTTCATCTGATTGCCTGAATGACAAACCAGTAACTAGAAGAGGTATCTTGTCAACAGTGCTTTCTGTTTTTGATTCTATGTTAATTGGTAAAAGGCACTGTGTCATGGTGGAGTTGACTGGAATGATGACATATCAAATTATTTAAAACAAAAGAGATGATGGAGACATGATTTGATTCAGTTGGAAGATTTTAAGATCCCTAGATGCTACAAGCCTGATGAATTTGGAAAGGTCAGATCAGTTGAACTCCACCATTTTTTCTGATGCTAGCCAGGATGGTTATGTAGGCAAGTAGGTGAGCAAGGACAAGTTCATTCTTCAATTGCCAAGTAAAAGTCTAGAGTGACCCTGTTGAAGCCTATAACTGTTCCTTGGTTAGTAATTACAGTTGCAATTGTGGCCATTAGAGTTAGTTCTATGTTTTAAAAAAGTTAGGTTACCAGGAACTAAACGAATTCTTCTGGACTGATTGTAACGTTGTACATGGCTACATTTCAAATGAAGCAAAAAGATTCTATGCGTTTGTACCTAACTGAGTGCCGCGTATTATTTACAAAATCCTGCTGATGCTACTTGAAGTGGTTGTATGTAAAAGACCTAATTGATCTATGTTAGGTAACTATCCAAGAAAATTATCCAGAGGTTAAGAAATAAAATCATATAAAACCCAAAGCAAAGACAGCACTTCTTTTCTTCCAAACCTTAAATATGTTTCGGATCAGCACAGGGTAAAGAAAGCTGTTGCATTATACTTATGCCTTCAGTGCAAATTCAAAAAGTCAGGGAGAGGAACAGCCACTAAAGAACTTACTGAACACAAAGAACCCAAATACACTTCATCTAGTGTAGCAAAATAAGTATAAGCAGAAAATGAAATTATAAGATAAGTCCAAATTGAAGCTTTCTAAAAAGTGAAATAAGATTTACAATGTGCAAACAATGACAATGAAGATGTCAGTAGAAGGAATATAACCATAAAGAAGGGAAATTGCATTTACTGACTTGGCCCCTTCATAGATAAAGATTGAGAGATGCAGATTTTGCTGCAAGCAATAAACATACAGCGATTCTGTCAACGGAATCACACGTAACAGAAATGAAAGTGTGTTAGTATCATCAGGAAGTTAATCACCAAAGTAGAGGAATAATATTAAATTAATTAAGGGCATCTGGTTACTGGATCATTGGAAGTTCTTCAGTTGTAAGTAGACATATTTCAAGACGTGTTATATGTAAAAGATTAAGAGGTGCATTTCAAGAACAGAAAATGTCCGATTTGCCACCAGAAAGACTTGAACCTGCCTTCCATTTTCAAATTGAGGTGTGGATTACTTTGGACCATTCTTTGTTAAGGAAGGTTGCAAAAAGGACTGGTTGCAAAAGGGAATGGATTACATGTGAAATCAAAGTTATTATTATTTTTTTTTTTCATTCCAGTCCTCTGATAAGTATTCAAGAAAAAAAATCGATATCTTGCCAATATATTTTGGAATAGGTGGAAGAGAGAATATACTCAGTTGCTTCAGCTTAGGGCAAGTGGCCTACAGTTAAAACAAATCAAAGGTAAATGAAATAGCCAAGATGGATACGCTAGGATAACAAAAGCAGCTATTAACTTTGAAAGGCCAATACGCAAACTCATATTGTTATTGGAATCAGGTTGTCCTCGCCAGAGAACCTTATTAAATATAAAAATTGTGCCAAAGTATATTGTATATTCACACAATTTAGGGGGCCATGTTACTGTAGGGACAAAAAATGTATTTAGCTATAAATAATCAGTTCCTAGTCATTGTGATATTACTAACATGAGTACGAAATAGATGAGCATGCCCTCATATTTTCTAAGGTGTATGATATCTAGTTGTATAACTATCCTTCTGTAAACACTAGGAGCCATTTTGCTACTCAGGTGATACATTCTCATATTAGCATAATTGATATATTATGATATAAAAACTAAATTAAATGAGAATGTAATAGAATTATTAACTGACATATACTGACTTGCCGCGAGAGATGCACTATCTTGGAATGAAAACCATCCGGACAGGACAGGAAATGCAGTTCAATGTTGTGGTATTTATAGACCAAAGTGGAGCCTATATAATATAGATATATATTACATACACGCGCGTGCGCACGCACGCACGCACGCACACACACACACACACACACACACACACACACACTGAGCGCAACTAAAACAAAGTTATGCACTGGATCTCATCAATTTTGCCCTATTCAAGAAACGACCCAGTAGGCACTGGACCTGGATCTCACCTACCAGAACCACAAAGAATGAGATCGATTACATTCTCGCCAAGAATATGGGTAGCGACCATTGCATTGTTCGTGGCTATATGATCATCAATACCAAACTGAAAAGGGCAAAGCTAATGAAGCACCCCAGGGAACCAAACACTGGTCCTATCAGCCAAGACCGAAGAATTTCAGATGACACTATTGAACAGATTCGAGGTACTAGGAACATCAGATGACCTTCCCTTGAGCAACCTCATGACCACCATCTTGGATGCAGCCAAAACCAGACTTAGGGAAGAACGATGACAGATGAAACAAGACACTGAGGTTTACAAAACTATAAGATGTCGCATGAAGGAAGAAATTGCCAAATATGATGAGGAGGAACAACTTAAGGCCCAGGAACAAACAGAGGTCTCAAATCCATCAAAAATAATATCATCACCTTCAAGGACGAAGAAGGCATGCTCATCGATGACCTCAATAAAAGGATCAAGATATGCGAAGATTTCTACACCGGGTTCTTTAGCACCACAAGACGCTATCCTACTTGTCAGCAAAGACACTACAAACCTCCCATCAGATATTCTACCTTCAGAGGTGAGAAATGCCACACAATTTAGGGGGCCAAAGGCGCGGCAAGGCCACGGGGCGAAGACATCACCGCCAAAATTCTGCATGATGGCGGGGAGCCCATCGTCACCAAGATGTTCAAAAGAAGCCTACATGAGGGCAAATTACCAACCAGCTGGAAAAACGAGTTTAAGTATCCCTCTCTGTTTAGCCTTCATGGATTGTGAAAAGGCCTTTGACTCAATCGAGTTCAAGCCACTCATCAAGGTGCTAGAAAACCAAGGAGTAGGTCCAGCATATATCCATATATACACATCATAAGCGACCTCTACGATGGAGTAACTGCCACCTCAAAGTTTCACCAAGATCGCGCTGCAGAGAGGAAAGTCAGGGCGACAACATATCGCCGAAACTATTCACGGCATACCTGCAAGACTATGTCATGGACAAGATTGCATGGGAAAACAGTGGAATTAACATCAATGGATTAACCACCTCCTTGCCGATGACATTATAATATCATCTAAAACACCACAGGTACTGGAGATCATGCTCACCGACACCCACAACACCAGCCCTCCAGTTGATCTAAATGTGCACCTGAGAAAGACAAAGGAAATTTTCAGCGACCATGTTACAAAATCTGTAATCGCCGTCGATAACAAGAATATCGAATAGTTAGATGGCTATGTCTACCTAAGCAGAAAGATATAGTATGAGAGGGGACTTAAATGACACATTTCACTGGGAAAGGCAGCCTTCGGAAAGGTAGATAACATCATGAGAAGCAGAAAGGTAAGCATAAAGAAAGGTGTACAATGAATATGTCCTGCCAGTGATGACCTATGCCAGCGAGACCTGGTCTCTGAACAACGCCACAATGGAGCTACTGCGGGTGGCACAGCGTAAAATGGAACGCATCATGCTAGCCATCACCCTAAAAGATCAGAAATGCAACACCTGGATCTGGGAATAGACTGGAGTAGACGACGTCGTCACCACAGTCTTAAAAATCAAGAAGAAGACCGAAGGCAAGGTGGAGGGACGACCTGAACAACCACTGGAACCCACCTAAATAGAGCTGGCCAAGAACCGTGACCGGTAGAAGAAAACCAGGGAGGGCTTCTCTCTTCGTGGATGGCAAGCCCAAGACGTCAAAATTAGGGTTGGGTCTGTTGACAAGATCATTCATGACCATCTGTCTCCCAGACTACTCACACCTTTCCAGAGGCAGGAATGAGTCCATTGGACCAAGGCTCTTTTAGCCATGTGCCAAGAAAATCAAGATGAAACTTGAGTCCATCAAAGGCGTCCACCTTCTACAAGACAACGCCCCTGTTCACAACAATCACATTGCCCAGATGAAGGCGTGGTCCTTATTCTCCTGACCTTGCACCATTATCTGCCTTTCACCACTTTCCATCCATGAAGTCATTTTTGAAGGGCAAACGTTTCCAAGATGAACATGACCTACAGAGATGTATCATTAGGTGTATCATTATACATAATAAATTTCAGTCTCCTAGGAAGTAAGGGTGAATCTTTAATGGGCGTCCCTTGTACACACACACACACACACATGTGGGTTTGTGTGTTGATGTGTGTGTGTGTGTGTGTGTGTGTGTGTGTATGTGCGTTGCATGTATATACACATATATATGTATACATATATACATTTTATATATATATTATATGTATATACATATATATATGTGGTGGGGGGGATGGCACCCCCGGCCCCCACTCTTCCTCCTTGGGAGACATGTCTGGTTGTGCCGAGGCGTCGCCCGGCCGGAGGCCCACAAATGGGGTTAATCTGCGGCGAGCGTGCCGTGTAGCGGCCTGGAACATCCTCAGTCTCTTGGAGGATGATCGACTGCCTTTGTTGTCGGGGGAGCTGGGATTGCCATCGCTGCTCTCTCTGAGGTGCGACGGCCTGGTAGTGGTGAGATCAGTAGTGGGGGTTATACCTACTACTGGTCTGGCTGTAGCAATGGTGCGCGCCTTAGGGGAGTCGCGGTGGCTGTATCTGACCACTTCCGTTCCTCAGTCAAGAAGGTTACCCCTGTTGACGAGCGCATTCTGCTTGTGAGAATGAAGCACACTTTGGGCTTCATATCTCTAGTGGCAGTTTACGCTCCTACTGAGAGAAGTGGGCTTGAAGAGAAAGAGATGTTCTACACCAAACTTGACTCTTTAGTGGATCAATGTCCCCGGGGGGACACCCTCATGGTCTTGGGGGACTTCAATGCAGTCACTGGAACTAAGAGGGAAGGATACGAGCTATGCATCGGTCCCTATGACTCTGGTACTAGGAACACCAATAGCTCATACCTCCTAGGATTGAGGGCTCGTGGTACCAGAGACGAGATCTACACCGCTGGTCTTGGTACTCCAATACTGGCATTGTAGCTAAAGAGATCGACCATATTCTTGTGGATACTCGCTGGAGGATCCTTCAGAACTGTAGAGTTTTTAGGAGTGCTGAGTTCTTTGCTACCGACCTGCCTCAGATCTAGACGCATCCCGAGATCTCACCAGCAGGTGTTCCATCTCGAGAGGCTCAAGAGTGAGAAGGTGGCTCAGGAGTATGCAGTGGCAGTCTCAAATCGGTTTGAAGTGCTTGGCACTCTACAGGACCCTGCTGAAATGTGGGATTCCTTTAAGCAGGAAACTCTGTCAGCTGCCGAGGAGTGCCTTGGGGTCCGACCTCGGCGAAGGAAGCGTGTTGTCTCGCACAGGGAACTGTCTCGCTCTGCTAGGGCCTCTTTGAGAATAGACCAAGAGAGGTACGTTTGGGGCATCGTGGAAGAGTTGGAAGGTCGTTTTTCCCAAAATGACCTTCGACCTTCTTTTCGAGCCCTGAGGGAACTCCGGTCAAAGTCCAACTCTCAATTGGGCTCGGTGAGGTCAGAGGATGGTCACATTGTGTCAGAGCCGTTTGGGAGACTGGTACCATTCCTCCTGACTTGAAAAGGGGCTTGGTCATCCCTATCTGGAAAGGGAAAGGGGACCAAAAGGAATGTGGCAACTACAGAGGTATTACATTGCTCAGCGTACCAGCCAAGGTCCTCACTCATCTGCTTTTGGCACGAGTGCGCGACCACCTATTACGAGTACAGAGACCTGAGCAGTCAGGTTTTACACCCAAGAAGTCAACTATAGATCGCGTCTTAGCACTTCGTGTCCTTGTGGAACGCCGACTTGAGTTTCAACAAGGTATGCTTGCAGCTTATGTTGATCTCAAGAAGGCTTTCGACTCAGTGCACCGGGAGAGTCTCTGGACCTTACTGGGTCTCCATGGGATCCCCCCTGGGATTATTGGTTTGCTGTCTGGCCTGTATATAGATACCGAGAGTGCTGTCAGGTGTGGGGAGGGCATCTCTGCCTTTTTCCCGGTGTCTGGCGGGGGGAGACAGAGATGTGTCCTGACCTCAACCCTTTTCAATACCTGTATTGACTGGATACTTGGCCGAGCCGTGAACCGTAGTTTCTGTGGGGCATCAATTGGTAATTTCAAGGTCACTGACCTTGACTTTGCCGATGATGCAGTGATTCTAGCAGAGACATTGGAGGTCCTGGAGGCGCTGCATGAGGAGGCGAAGCCATTGGGATTCGCAGTCAACTGGACCAAGACCAAGGTTCAGGACTTTTTGGATGTCGATGTTCAGTCTGTGTATGCCTGTGGCAAGAACATTGAGGTCTTAGATAGGTTCACTTATCTTGGTGGTGTAGTGCAGAGCGACGGATGTTCCGGCCGGGAAGTCACTCGACGACTCGGACTGGCCTACGGCGTTATGGACTCACTCAATAGGAGTATTTGGCGCTGTCGGTATTTGACTAGGAGAACTAAGATCAGGCTCTTTAGAGCACTGTTGATCCCAGTCTTACTCTATGGGTGTGAGACCTGGACACTGAACAGTGCTCTGAAGGCCCGTCTTGACTCCTTTGGTACTAAATGTCTTCGCAGACTCATGGGGTATACCTGGACCAAGACCAAGGTTCAGGAATTTTGGGACTTTTTGGATATCGATGTTCAGTCTGTGTATGCCTGTGGCGAGAACACTGAGGTCTTGGATAGCTTCACTTATCTTGGTAGTATAGTGCAGAGCAACGGAGGTTCCGGCCGGGAAGTCACTCGACGACTCGGACTGGCCTACGGCGTTATGGACTCACTCAATAGGAGTATTTGGCGCTGTCGGTATTTGACTAGAACTAAGATCAGGCTCTTCTGAGAACTGGTGATCCCAGTCTTACTCTATGGGTGTGAGACCTGGACACTGAACAGTGCTCTGAAGGCCCGTCTTGACTCCTTTGGTACTAAGTGTCTTTGCAGACTCATGGGGAATACCTGGAGGGACCAAGTGTCCAATCAGAGGATACTCCATGCGACTGATTCAAGACCTATTTGGCGCTGTCGGTATTTGACTAGAACTAAGATCAGGCTCTTCTGAGAACTGGTGATCCCAGTCTTACTCTATGGGTGTGAGACCTGGACACTGAACAGTGCTCTGAAGGCCCGTCTTGACTCCTTTGGTACTAAGTGTCTTTGCAGACTCATGGGGAATACCTGGAGGGACCAAGTGTCCAATCAGAGGATACTCCATGCGACTGATTCAAGACCTATTACCAGTCTGATACGATAGCGCCAACCTCAGCTATATGGGCATGTGGCTCGTTTTCCTGAGGAAGATCCGGCTCATAGGGTCATCTCCGAGAGGGTTGACCCAGGCTGGAGAAGACCAAGGGGAAGGCCACGGAACTCTTGGCTGAAGCAAGTCGATCAGAACTGCCAAGATGTGCTGGGGATGGGAAGGAATGCTGCATGGAGGCTTGCTCAGAGGGACCCCAGGAGGCGGAGGCAAAGGTTGGGCGCGGCAAAGCGCAGCCATGCGTATGCCCCCTTATGATGATGATGATGATACATATATACACATACATATTGTGTGTGTTTGTATGTATGTATGTATGTGTATATATATGTATGCATGATTGTATGTATGTATGTATGTATATATGTATACGCATATATATATATATATATATATATATGTATGTATATGTATATAAACACACACACACATATATATACACATACACATATATATTATTTATATATGTTCATATATATCTACATCTATATATATATATCATCATCATCATCATCAGCCTGGGTTAATCCTGGATGTAGGCCTCTCCCAATCTTTTCCATTTTTGTCTGTCTTGCATTTTTTGTTCCCAGTCTTGGCCCTCAAAATATCGTTATTTTGTCGTGCCATCTTGTAATGGGTCTGGCCCTTGGCCTCTTTATGTTATCTATAAGCCAGTCTGTTACTTTCGTTGTCCTTCTGTTGTCCTGTCTCCGACATATATGACCTCCCCATTGCCTTTTTTCTTTTTGATGCTCCCGAGTATATCTTCCACTTTTGTCTGTTCCGATCCACTTTGCCCTCATCAGATCTCTTAGACTAATTCCCAGCATCAACCTCTCCATTCCTCTCTGGGCACTTATTAGTTTCCTGTCCAGTAATTTGTGTTGTAGTTCCATGTTTCTGATCCATTGGTCATAACTGGGAGGATGCATTGGTTAAAGACTTTTCTTTTTAAACATAATGGCAAGGAGCCTCTTAGTATGCTACTGTGTCTGCCGAAGGCGCTCCAGCCTAGACTGATGCGTCGCTTAATTTCCTCTTCGCTAGATGAGTTTGTCTGTACAAGTTGCCTAGGTATATATACTTGTCTACCACCTCTAGCGCTTCGCCTTGAACATGTATCTGTTCGAATTGAACTCTACTGTTGAACATGATCTGTCTTTTTCTTATTCATCCTAAGTCTGACTTTAAGGCTTTCTCTATTCAGATCATTTATTAGTTGAAGAGAACAATATCATCTTCAAATCTTAGATTGTTTAGGTATTCGTCCCTAATTTTGATACACTTTCCGGTCTATTCTAGCTTCTTGAATATTTCCTCAAGGCAAGCTGTAAACAGTTTTGGTGAGATAGTATCGCCCTAACACCTTTCTTAATTGAGATTTTATCGGTTTTGTGTGGAGCTTGATGGTTGCTGTCCCATCTTCGTATATATCTTCTAATATTTTACAATATACCTACTCTACTCCTTCTTCGAATAGCTTCTAGTACTGCTGGTATTTGTACAGAGTCAAATGCCTTTTCGTAATCGATGAATGCCATATACAGGGGTTTCCAATATTCGTTTATTTTTTTTCTTAATTGGGTAAGCATCTGTATGTGGTCTGTTGTTGAGAATCCACTGCGGAAGCCTGCCTGTTTTCTAGGCTGGTTAGAATCCAGACTGTCAGAGATGCGAGCTGTGATGATTTTAGTGAACAGTTTGTAAGTAACTGAAAGGAGACTTATGGGTCGGTAGTTATTTAGATCCTTCCTGCCCACCTTTTATGAATCAAAATAATTGTTGCATTTTTCCAGGCTTTCGGAATTTTTCCATTGAGAAGGCATTTGTTAAAAAGATTGGCTAGTTCCACTGTTGCAATTTCTCCCACATTTATTATAAAGTCTATACTAATATCGTCTTCACCTGGTGTTTTCCCTTTCTTCATGCCTGTAATCGCTCTTTTTATTTCTTGTTGTGATGTTAGGTACTTATCTTGTTACCGCGTTCGCTTCTATTCGTGGCTGTGCATTTGCGTTGTATAGATCCCTGTAAAATTCTTCCACTACTCTTATAATTTAATTCTCATTATATGTCACTTCTCAGTCTGGTTCCTTTATTGCATATACTTGATTCCTCCCTATTCCAAGTATCCTTTTAGCTGTTTTCATGCTGGTACCTGAGATCACCGTTTCATTTATCATTTGAGTATTGAATTTCCGTACATCATCTCTTTTCTTTTTATTTATAGTCTTTGTTATTTCAGCTAATTCTTTGTCCCTGTATGACGATGCTTTCATGACCCTACGTTTTCGCATAAGTTCTTTTGTTTCAATCGAGACCTTACTGGAGCATTGTTTGACGTTCTTAACGCCTACTTCAAGTGCAGCTTCCTTTTTTATGTCATTGAACTGTTTGTTGATTTAGTCAATGTTGAGATATTCATCGCTGAGAAGTGAATATCTGTTTAGGATGTTTATGCTAAATTCTGTCACTTTGGTCTTCAAGTTAGCTAAGTTTGGCTGCGGTTTTCGTATGAGCTTATTCTTTTCCCTTCTGAGGTGTAATATAATTTGGCCTCTGACCAACCTATGGCCGCTGCCAACTTTTACTTTATTAATAACTTCCACATGTTTTACTATACGCGCATATTTGAAATTATGAAGTCAATTTCGTTTTTGATGTCCGATGGCGACTTCCATGTCCACTTCCGCTCTAGTCTTTTTTCGAAGAATGTATGTATGTATATGTATATATACACTCACACCCACCCACCCACACCCACACACACACAGGCTATAGATGTCTCTGAACATTGATTATAACGGCTTGACTCTTTATTAATGAAGAGTACTACACAGTGAAGGGAACACACTGGACGATGTCTTGGGTAAGCACTGAACATGGTGTCGCGTGTCCGGCCAGCTAGCCGGTGAGGTGGCCAGAGTCGGTGACGACCTGGTCAAGTCGAGCCCTGGGCACAAATTGATAGAACTGGGTCATCCTTGCGGGTACAAGTGAGCGTCCACCGGACACGTGGCGTGGGGCATCAGCTGCACGAAATGTGGGGGGAGCGAATTGAGGTTACCGGTTCTGTCTGGTCCTGATCTGCTGGTTATCTCGTTCTCGCGTGCGTTCTCCTTGGTGCATCTTCGTGGCTGCTCATCCTTGTCGTCCTCTCCTTCCTGGCCCTTGGTATAATCCATCCATCCTCGACGTCCACACGTCCTCGAAGGTCTCGCACAGGTCCTCCTTGACTTCGGATTCGTCTAGACTTCCTCCTAGTCCTTGTCCAGGTCTAACTCGGCGGCATACTTATCCACACGTCCTCGCAGATCTCGTCCAGGTCCATCTCGGCTGCATGTTCGTCCACACGTCCTCGTAATCTTCGTCTGGATCTACGGACGTCCGGGCAGGAGGCGTCCTCTTCGGCATCTCAGGGCGGCTGATACCTGCGCTGACAAGCTCCTGGAGTTTGATTGGATCTGCGGGCGTCCAGGAAGGCGGCGCCCCTCCGTAGTATCCTGGGGTGACTGGTACCTGGGCTGGAGAATTCCTGGTCTTTCGTTGGATATACGGGTGGCACCCTAACACTATATCCTAGGGTGGCTTGATATTTGCTCTGACGAACATCCTGGTCCACTGGCATATGTCGATCTTCCGGTGACGTAATCCCACAGCATCCTAAGGTGACCGTTTCTGCAGCAGGGTCCTCCTTTGGTGCCGTGTCGGATATCGGTGAACCATATTACACACGTAATGGCCAAGATAGTAGGAGAATGGTTAATGGTTAAAGGCAAAATAAATGTGCTAGACATCTAAGGTCATGTAGCACTATAGTAAATGGTAGTGAAGGGTGGTTGAGCTAGTGATTAGTTGTCAAAGTTGGGCAAAGGAATTGACGAGTAAATGGGTTAAGGTTGGGTAAGGTAATGTATAGGGGTTAGATCAAGTGAAGGATGTATATGCATTTGAGGAATGAAAACAGGTTGTCAAAGCAGAAAGTGTGAGAAGTTGTGGGAGGGATCACGAAAATCAGTCCCATTTGGCTGGGCTAAATAGATTATTTAAGAATTTTGTAGAGATGGGGGTAGTAGAAGGACGGGGGCATGTGGAAGAGGGAGTAGTGTTGAGGGACGTAGTGTTATGGGGAGGTGGACAATAAGGTTGTAAGGTAGTAATAAGGGAGCATGGGGTAGTTGATGAAGAAGGTTGTGGGGGTATAGTTGTTGAAGTTGAGCATGTTGGGAGTAGAAATATCTCGTGGGGTGTTGATTAGGGTGGATACTGTACTAGTCGGCATTGAGGAGGGGGTATTAGTTGTAGTGTTCAGAGCCGTGGTCAAAGGAGAGCTTGGGGTCAGGGAATCGGGCGAGTTTGAATTGGTGGAGCTATTTGATGAAGAGGCAATTGCCTCTAATAATGGTATGGTTAATGGTTAATGGTTATTCATTGTTGGCCATGATAAGCCTGGAGTATGTTGGCCAGAGAAACGGTCCACCCCTCAGGGTCACTTGAGGGGTAAGGGCTAGACAAAGTCAGCCTTTCATCCTTTCAGCACGGCTCTCACACCTTAGGAAGAGGATAGTAGAAGGGGTTGGTGAAGGGACAGAAAGAAAAAGTAGGAGGGGGAAAAATAAGACCATGCAAAATTTGTTGAGTCGAGGGCTGAGTCCCAAGATTGGGGAGTTCCCCAGCATTGGGTCCCAGTCTCCGCCTCCTAAGCCCCCCCCCCCCACGACAACAACGGGCAAGGGATTGGGGGGGTAGTAGGAGAAAAAGAAAGGCAAGAGAGGAGATGGGGTGTAAGGTGCCACTAGCCGGCTATCTATATAACTCTGCAGTTTTTCATGTTCGTTTTTACTTTATTTTCGTTTTGTGTTTTACTGTCACAGAGACAAAGAAGAAAAATAGGAGAGGGACACGTCAGTAACGACCCGCATGGACCTTGCTTGTCTCTGATAGATAAGGGAAACGACAACAGCAATCCGCAAGGATCTATTTGAACCAATTGTCATCACACAGAGAAGAAATGTAATGTATGTAAAGTAAGAAATTATGTACTAGTCACTCGTCACTACTGACAAAATCGCGGGAAGAGATACATCATAGATCTTTAAGCCTGCAACTACGACAGTGACAAACCCTATTAATGAAAAGTCTTCAGTGTCTTTTGTTCTGCGTGGATGAGTGAGTAAGTGAATCTGTGTGTGTGAGAGACATCGAGCATGAATGAGAATGAGTGAGAGTAAGAGCGAGCTCACAGAGAATGTAGAAAAAGAAAGGCAAGAGAGAAGATTAACGTTCATTTTAAAAATACTTTGATAAATTATCAATGCTATTAATACAAAGTTATTTCAACTACCACATTGAACATTTAATGATATGCAATCGAACGTATCCACTAATGAACGGTGACTTGAAAAATCAATTTGCAAGCTTTCTCGCAAGCAAATCCTCTTGGGTCTTAAAATCTGAACTGCCGAGGCAGCCATGCCTAGCTGTGCATGATAGACTTCATGGACGGGGAATTCTTATACCAAAAAAACGGTAATAAATGAAATGAACGTGGCGGGAAAATTTATAAATAACGCACTCCACTCTGCGCATCACAGAGCGGGTTATTTATAAATAATTGTGATAACTGTAGATATATATATATATATATAACTATATATATAACTAAATGTATAACTATATATATAGTTATATAAATATTATATATATAAACATATATATATACATATTTATGATATATATAAATATGTATATATACACATAGTTATATATATAAGTTAATGGTTAAAAGCAAAAAAATTTGCTAGACATCTAAGGTCATATAGCACTATAGTTAATGTTAGTGAAGGATGGTTGGGTTACTGATTAGTTGTTAAAGCTGGTATAGTAGATGGTTAAGGGGCCATCTACTATGTTAGTCTGGTGTCTTATCTCTTTAGGGAGTGACTGTGTGGGTGTGAGTGCCCACAGGTATGGCTGGGTGATGAAGACTGAAGTTGGAGTTCTACGGGGGAGCCAGGAGGCTCCCCAGTCGGCTAAGGACTGGGCAGTCCTTGTGTGCTGCTGCTATGCTCTTAGTCTGCTGGAGGATCGGGAAATGGTGATCTCGCTAGCTGCCTGCGCGGCTTAAGTAGGCGAGCGCTGTGTAAGCGCGCAGGGAACGAGGGGAGCCCGCTGTCCAATGAGCGCGGACAAGGCGGCGGACCTGGGCATGCCCAACCTGGGAAGTACGTTGAACTTCAGGTTGCGGGGTCATGCTACTACACTGGATTAAGGAATTGGTGAGTGAATGGGTTAGGGTCGGATGAGGTAATGTAAAGGGGTTAGATCAAGTGAAGGATATATATGCGTTTGAGGAAGGAAAACAGTTTGTCAAAGCAGAAACTGTGAGATTCTGTAAGGATGTCCGATAAGTTGGGATGTCTATGTAGGGAGGACGTGGGCATGACAATAGAATATTTGGGACTGAAAGAGGAACATTCGGAAACCGCGAATGTTCCAATGAAGGATAGTTATACTTTCGTTGATTTACTGGCAAAGATTGCAGTGCGTGTTGGAGAATTTGAAGGGGAAGGTGCTAGAGGGTGGGATAAAGAATGAGGTTGGGGAGGTGGTGTTGTATCAGGAGTGGTGTCGGGAGGTAGAGGGTCTGGGGAAGAGGGTTTTTGTGACATGAGGGTTTCACGTGTGTATCCAGGAAGGAGTGGAAGGGATAGAGGGGATAGTGGGAGGGTTAATATAGATGGGGCTGGAGTCAGGGGGAATGGGTTTTCTTGGGATTAGGTAGGAGGATTGGGTGTAGGGAGAACATGAGTAGGAGGAGGATGGATATCGGCAGTCACTTTGAGTGTGGAGGGAGCAGGAGTTGTAGAATTTGAAGGTGGATGAGTATTAGTTTGGGACTCTATTATGTAGTTCTGGATATCTTCAAGAGTTTCTGTAGTGGAGTTGGTTGGGGAGTTTTGTGAGATAAAGGTTTTCTTGTAAGGGGGGGAAGAGAAGTCTGGTGTCTGAAAAATAGGGGCAAAGGAAGGTGGAGGTGATTGTGAGGTAGGGGAAGAGGGGGTGGAACGTTTATTCTGTCTGCTGCGGGTAGTGCGGGGAGGGAGAGGGGAAGGTGTTGGGGTGTAGTAGAGATTAGGGTGTCTGGATTTAGGATGGCAAAAGAATTTGATTGGGTAGAGATTGGAGTGTCTGGGTTTAGGATAGCAAAAGAGTTTGACTGGGGAAGGTAGGAGGTAGAAGAGGGGAAGTTAGATGGAGGGGGGTTGGGTTTAGGAGAGGGTGTAGGAGCTTGGGAGGTAGGGGGATTGGCAGAGTGAGCGACATTACTGGAGTAGGGGGTAAGAGAAAAGCCTCGTCGACGTGCTTCCTGTCTGGCTTCACGTAGAGTGAGTCCAAGTCTGAATCTGAGAGTTGCTACCTCAGACTCAAATTTGTAGGTGGGGCAGCCTTTATAAAATACATTATGGGGGCCGCCACAGTTTGCACATGTGCGTGAATGACAGTGTTTGGCTGGGTATCCTAAACGCCAACAATTTTGGCACTGACGAGGAGGAGGTTGGTATGGTCGGACAGGCAGGGATTCCCCACCTATGTAAACATTAAAGGGAAGGTCATGTCTACGGGAAGTCATTTTGGCAATGTTGATGGATTTCTTACGATTTCCTCTGGGAGGAATGGAGTAACATTGTACATATGTTGCATCATAGTCTGTGAGACAAGCGAGTAAGTCCTCTCCACAATCTGACCATTCTTTGTCATAGATTCGGCAATCTGTTGGGGAGATAGCGACAGTTCCGGTGCAAGTATAGAGGGTTGGATGAGGTTCTGTAGGGATGGGATTACCACATAGATCAGTTAGTTTTGTTAAGGATATAGCTTGGTTTTCAATTGTTACTGTGACGAGACGGGAGTGGTCGGGTCGGCTACGGAAAGAGACTTTGCCTACTTGTTTTTGGAGGCATTGTTGGAAGAGGAGGGTGTTTTGAGAGTAGGGAGCTGTGGGAGGGATCACGAAAAATCGGTCCCATTTGGCTGGGCTAAATAGAGTATTTAGGATTCTTGTAGAGGTGGGGGTAGTAGAAGTGCGGGGACGTGTGGATGAGGGAGTAGTGTTGAGGGGGGTAGTGTTATAGGGAGGTGGGCAATAAGGTTGTAAGGTAGTAATATGGGGAGATGGGGTGGTTGATGAAGGAGGTTGTGGGAGTAAAGGTGTTGAAGTTGAGCATGTTGGGAGAGTAGAAATGTCTCCTGGTGGTTCGTTGTTGATTAGGGTTGATACTGTACTAGTATGCATTGATGATGGGGGAGTTGTTGCAGTGTTCGGAGCCGTGGTCAAAGGAGAGCTGGGATTGGGGCTATTTGATAAAGGGGCAAGCCTCATTGCCCCTAAGAGTGGGGTTACGCCTTCATTATTGGCCATGATAAGCCTGGAGTATGTTGGGGAAAAAAATAGTCCACCCCTCAGGGTCCCCTTGAGGGGTAAGGGCCAGGTATGGTAGGGGAATACCGTGCCCATGGTTCCCTCAGGCCATTCAGGACTGACATAAAGTCAGCCTTTCATCCTTTCAGCACGGCTCTCACACTTTAGGAGGTGGATAGTAGAAGGGATTGGTGAAGAAACTGAAATGAAAAGTATGAGTGGGAAAAAAAGAAAAAAAGTCGATGGCTGAGTCCCAAGGTTGAGGAGTTCCCCACCATTGGGTCTCAGTCTTCGTCTCCTAAGCCCCCCCACGACAACGGGCAAAGGATTGGGGGGGAGTTATATATATATAAATGTACATAAATATCATCATCAGCCTGAATCAGCCCACTGCAGGACCTTTTCCAACTTTTATCTGTCTTGCATTTTTTGTTTCCAGTCTTGGCCCCCAAATTTTGTTATTTCGTCATACCATCTTGTCATTGGTCTGGGCCTTGGCCTTTTTATGTTATCTATAGCCCAGTCTGTCATTTTCTTTGTTTATCTGTTGTCCTGTCTCTGACATATATGTCCTGCCCATTGCCATTTTTTCTTTTTGATGTTCCCTAGTACATACTCTTGAATATTTCCTCAAGACAAGCTGTAAACAGTTTTGGTGAGATGGTAGTGTCCTGTCTTATACCTTTTTTTAATTGGCATTTTATCGGTTTCCATGTGGCGCTTAATGGTTGCTGTCCCCTCTTCGCATATATCTTCCAAAGTTTACAATATACATTATCTACACCCTGTCTTCGAATAACTTCTAGTACTGCTGGTATTTGTACAGAATCCAATGCCTTTTCATAATCGATAAATGCCATACACATGGGTTTCATATATTCATTTATTTTTTCTCTTATTTGGGTGAACATGTGGATGTGGTGTGTTGTTGAGAATCCACTGCGGAAGCCTGATTGTTCTCTAGGCTGTTTAGAAGCCAGACTGTTAGAAATGCGAGATGCATTTCTGACACTTTGTAAGTAACTTTGTAAGTA
>NC_061841.1:13350790-13353290 GCF_019202785.1 Penaeus chinensis
TGTATGTGTGTATGTGTGTGTGTGTGTGTGTGTGTGTGTGTGTGTGTGTGTGTGTGTGTGTGTGTGTGTGTGTGTGTGTGTATGTGTGTATGTGAATGTGTATGTGTATGTGTATGTGTATGTGTATGTGTATGTGTGTGTGTGTGTGTGTGTGTGTGTGTGTGTGTGTGTGTGTGTGTGTGCGCGCGTGCATAGTTAGATATATTTATATATCTACAAATATATAAGTATATATAAATATAAATATATATACACATGTGTAGACCCCCTCCCTACACACACACACACACATCTACAGACTGAAATATAATTTGTATATACTTAGCATAACTAATTTTTTTTTATATAAATACACATATGCACCCGCGCGAAAACGCAGACAGACATACAGATACGCACACACAAAACTTTCCCAATACAGATAAGATCCACTCACATTCCTAATTACTTTTAAATTGAATAACTGTTAGTGGATATCTTTCTTGTGAAAAAGTAAATGCTAAAACTTACCATTCCAAAAGTTCTGTTTGGGGAATTGTGTCAAATCTTGATATATTTGAACCTTCTGGCCAGACAACATGAACACCATAACTGGAATTATTTTTAATGTTGGTTCTGGTAAGGCTCACCTGGGAAAAAAATAATAATCCTGTTATCTCTCTTTAACTAAAGTGTGCCAAAGTACTTAAGCATTACCCATCTTTTCTAAATTTTGTATATTTTTAAAAACTGTCCAACAATTTGAACAACTACACCTGTATCAGTTAACATACATATGTATATGGTGAAGTATTTATTGTGTGTATATTCATTAACCTAAAATTATGTATGAGGAATATAACTTATTGTGGCTGGTTAAAGCACAAAATGTGAATAATTCATCATCCTCATCATGAAGGGGCTAATGTCGATGGGGGCATATGGCCACATCCACCCTTCACCTCCTGCCACGAGGGTCCCTCATGGCGAGTCTCCGGGCAGGCCCTTGGCCCATCTCGAACTCCTCGTAACAGGTCTCGTTGAGCTGCCCAAGCCATGACCTCCTAGATCGTCCCACGGGCCTCCTCCACCCAGGATTGTTTCGCAAAGGGACAATCTGATGGATAGGGTCATCCACAGGGAAAGAAGCTAGGTGCCCATATAGCCTGAGTTGGCAATCCCAGATTATGCAAGTAACAGGTCCCATGCCAGTCTCACTGTGTAGCAGTAGGTCTCTTCACCATGATCCGGTGAAGAGACTTGTTACAAAAGGCATCAAAACGAGACTCCAAGGCACTAGATAAGTGTCCAGGTTTCGTTTCCGTAGAGCAAAACTGGCAGTATCAAAGCCTTGAAAACACGTAGCTTGGTCCTTCTGCATAGGTACCGACATTTCCAAATGCTCTTGTTGATTATTGTCGTCTGGAGGTCACTGCTGTGGCTGGGCAACACGGCGGGTAAGGACTAAGCTCATCCGAGTCAGCACCAGCTGACACACGTTAGCGAGTCGGCAGTAGTCGACACAGGCTGGGCTCCCCTCATAGGCATAGCCCGGGCGAGGCTCAGCTTCGCATATCTGACTTATCCTTATCTTGTTGATTGAGTTCATGGTTACTGACTTCTGATTTCTTGGTCTGACAGCCCAGAGATATAGACTACACTACAAAGGTATGCAAAGCTCTCTGTGACTTCAAAATCCTCACAGCAAGCATGGATCGACTGAATGGGTTCTCCTAAGACTCCCCCTAAGTCCTGAATCTCGTCCCTGACCGTTAGCGAGTCGGCAGTAGTCGACACAGGCTGGCTCCCCTCATAGGCATAGCCCGGGCGAGGCTCAGCTTCGCATATCTGACTTATCCTTATCTTGTTGATTGAGTTCATGGTTACTGACTTCTGATTTCTTGGTCTGACAGCCCAGAGATATAGACTACACTACAAAGGTATGCAAAGCTCTCTGTGACTTCAAAATCCTCACAGCAAGCATGGATCGACTGAATGGGTTCTCCTAAGACTCCCCCTAAGTCCTGAATCTTCGTCTTGGCCCAGGAGACCTCTAGGCCTAAGGGCTTCGCCTCATTGCTAAATGCATCAAGAGCTGCCCCAGTGGCTCCAGAAACTCAGATAGGATAGCAACAACATCGGCAAAGTCAAGGTCAGAGACCTTGTTATTGGCCAGTGTTGCTCAACACTGACTTTGAGTAGTAGCTCTGTCCATTATCCAGTCCATGCAGGTATTGAAAAGTGTTGGTGCAAGAACACAGCTTTGCCGCACCCCTGAATTAACAGGGAAGAAGTTTGACAGGCTCCAGCACACTTTACAGCACTTTCAGTACTGGTATACAGGCTTGCTATTAGACCAATAATCCATGTCGGAATTCCCCTGAGTCTCAGAATCTCCCAGAGCGATTCTCAATACACCGAGTCAAATGTCTTCTTAAGGTCGATGTAGGCTGCAAACAACCCGCGACTGAACTCACGACGGCATTCCACAATTACATAAAGCACAAGGATGCGGTCTAAT
>NC_061841.1:13363290-13398290 GCF_019202785.1 Penaeus chinensis
GATGCTGAAGTGAATGAGTTCCACTGAGGAGCACTATAATATCTCCTTTCATGGACTCATCCAGTGCTAATTGTAGTGTTGGGAAAGACTGACATGAAATATCTTCAGGCACCTAACATGTCAGAAAACAAAAGAAAAAAATCATAAGGATAACAAGATGTTCCAAATGTAATACTATTATGCAAATTCAGTATAGTAATATATGTCCTTACAAAATATAAATGACAACAAAAAGTGTAAAAAAAAACAACAAAAAACAAAAAAACACCTTTTTTAAAGATTTAATGAGGTCAGGTAATTTTGCCATCTCAAGAGCCAGTTCAGTGCAGGTCATTGAATCCACAACTATCTTAATAGGGGATCCCTTTTTCTTTTTGTCCTGGCATTCAAACCATTCAATGTCCTGTTGGTCTCTTGATAGCATCCTACGTTAGAAAAAAACTGATTAGCATTTTGGTAATATAACAGCAGAACCTCAATTTGATATACATTTAAAGTTATCAGGAATGCATAAAACAAATTCTAAAGGCAATGAACAAATATCTTGTAAATTGACCCTTTGTCGCTGAGGAAAATTAATAAAAAATGGGGAATATGCTGTGCTAATTTTTTATATTTTTGTGAAATGTCTCTGCTAGTGCTTAGCCACAAAGGAGTCAATTAGTAGATCTTGTGACCTTTCCTCACCTTTCCTTGAAATGGCAGGAAAAACGTATTTTCTACTAGGGCTATGAATATCAATGGTGTTATTTTTATTATAAACATTATAATTACAATAATGTTATAAATATTAGTAACAACAAAATAAGATAATGTAAAATATTTTCGTAAATCAATGAAAAGGGTGAACGGGTGAGACAGGTAGTACTCATAACTGGCTCATTGGTGACTTAGTATAAGTATAGCCATCTATGTGTAAAAACAATTAAACAAGTAAACTCACAGTGGGCATGGCATGTACGTACATGCCATGCCCGTCGGCAAAGGGTTAAGGCAGATAATATTTATCAAATTAATATAATTTTCCTCATTAATTGTGTAAGCTGAAACCCACCTTAATACTGGATCTTGCAAAGAATCATAGCGTGACCTAAGTTTTTCCATCTGTTGGTGCAGTTTGATGAGCTGAACAACATCCCTTTGGTCAACATCTGAGTCTGGATCTTCACTTTCTGTCAAAGCCTCAATTCTTTCAATTTCTTGCCTTACTGAGAGTGCCTTCTTCACTAGACTTCGTAACTCTGAAGCAACTGCTGCTGGTATGATACCATTTTCTATATCTTGATATCTGTAATAAAACAATAAAGAGAAACTGATCATCAAAATGTGTTATCAAAGGTTAGACTAAAAATCAACAAAGGCATTGCCACAAGAACCCATTTCATAACAATCCATATTCACAAATCACTTTTCAAGAATAAACTACATACAACTTGAAACGAGCAGCAATCAGAGAACTAGTGTAACAGATATTTTCTTCTTCTAGATCCCAAGCTCGCCATATGTGTTCATAGAAAAATCTGAAAAAGCAAACATTTTACAATTGCATTATGTAATTCATAATCAAAATAATACTACGACAAAGATAGAAAATAATACCCTAACAACTTAATGTCTAAATTAAGGTTAAGCTATAACAGTAATTAAAAGAAAGAAAGAAAGAAAGAAAAAAAAAATGCAATTGAAAATGCCAAAAATTTGTAAATGAAAATAATATCTTCACAAAATTCTGAAAAACATTAATCCACTAATGCCAGGAGTCATGTATCCATGTACTGTACACTGTAATTTGGTTTAGTTTATATATATGTATGTGTATATATATATATATATATATATATATATATATATATATATATATATATATATATGTATATATATATGTGTGTGTATATGTGTGTGTGTGTATATATATATATATATATATATATATATATATATATATATATATATATATATGTATATATATATATGTGTGTGTATATGTGTGTGTGTGTGTATATATGTATGTATATATATATATATATATATATATATTTTTTTTTTTTTTTTAACAGCCATTCATTTCACTGCAGGACAAAGGCCTCTCTCACTTCACTATTGAGAAGTTATATGGCAGTTTCACCCTTGCCTGATTGGATGCCCTTGCTAATCAATTGTGGTTCAGCGCACTAACACTTGTGACATGGCGGTGACTTTCCCTACGACACCTGCATTTGACTTCTCAAGGCGATATATATATATATATATATATATATATATATATATATATATATATATATATATATATATATATGTATATATGTATAATATATTTATATTTTTTTCATTCCTTTTTTTTTTCTACTCAATAATGGTTCCACATTTGCTTAATCACCGAGAAGTCAATTACTAGGGCAAGAGGATATCACCAGTCACTAACCACTGGCACCCTTAACTACAGGAAAACAATTGAGTACCCTTCAATAACCACCAATCAAGAGAGAACAGAATGACAGCAATCCCATTTAATACTACACAAACTTTAGCATTTGAAGTATAAAATTCCATTGTTTATGTATTCCAAAGACAACACAATTTTCCCCCCTCTCTCTCACCATCACTAAAACCATGCTCTCTATCCACTTTTCACTATCTGCCATTAATCCTTCATTTCAAAGGCCTTAGCTCATATAGGTGTCAATCAAAAAAAAAAAAAAGTCATACTTCAAATTCATAATTTTATAGATGTACATGGAAGTAGAAGGATAAGTAAGAAAGGCAAGGTGAGGTGGTCACAGATACTTAGGTCACACTAGAGTCAAGGATATGAATATAGAATGTTTGAGTATATGTGCTACTTCATGTATTTTTTCTTCCAAAAAAAAATGTATTTTTCATGATAGAATAGATTTTTTTTTTTTTTTTAAGAAATAATTATTTTCCTATTCTTCAAATTAGCTCAATCTTAAAAATCACCACAAGGTATAAGATTATACATGCTTCTTAGTCAGTATTTACAGGAGAAACTGAAATTCTAACGTGCAGTTTATAATAATGTATTTAAACAGGATAATTTTTTTGCTGTAATACCTATTTAAAAAAAAGTGTTGTTAAGATTATAAAAAACTTTAATGAGAAACTTTACCTTGCTTATTCTGCAAAGGTACAAAGACAGAATTTTGATATTTGCACAGAAAAAAAAGTTCCATAAGGAATTTCTAACATGTTATCTATATAACAACCATATAATCTATTTATATATATACAGCAAAGTGAACAGACCATAAAAGATAACAAACAGTACAATACAGGGTATCAGTAAATAAAAAACTTACCTAACTTGTTCCACCACTTCAGTTGTTGTGTTGATATCAATCAAACAGTTCTCTTGATCAGCAATTGGATACAACTGCATCAGTGGTATACTTATCTGTAGAAATAATGTTGTTTACCAACTAAAAATTATGATACCAAAAGCTAAAATTCTTGATACATGTTACTAAGAAAGTAATAATGAAATTGATTAACTGAAATTAAATGATTATATATTTTTGAAGGAACAAAAAACAAAAAATAAATCTTATCACATTATCTACATACCACAGTCCCCTTTGCTTGCTTGATTAACTGTTGGTCATGTTCACTACTGGGAATCTTAATTGGGTCAAGAATTGTGACATCTGCCAGTAGTTTTTCATGGCTTACATTTACAACCTGCAAACAGTGAGGGATATGAAAACTATATCTATGGAACCTAAAAGAATATATAAGAGAGAGAAAGAAAAAAGCAGCACCCCTTTTCACCAAATTATTTCTATTTGTGAACTTTACAATTTTATCTTGTATTTTTAGTCAACACTACAGTTTTTCTGTATGAAAGCCTAATAAAGAAGTGGCAACAGATAAAAAGGCTACAGTCCTTAGTTTATGATAAATGACATATTACTATTCTTATTTTTATACTTTGGCAGGAATACCCACTATACTTAAATTAGGTCAGACAAGAACTTAAGAATTCTCCTAAGACAAAACACAAATTTGTGACTTATTCTGCCCCTCTGAATGATTCTAACCTATTGGCTGTGGGTATATGCACTATCAACTGTAGTTTCTTATGAATTTTGTTGCATGCAGATAGCTTCACAACCACTAAGGAGTCAATTAGTAGGCCCAATGTGCACTCACATTTTCCCACTCCATGACTTTGAAAAAGGGAATCTAATGGTGTTAATATTGATACTGTTATCCCTGTCACTGACATTATGATTATAGGAATGATTAAAAAAAAAAAAAAAAATTTATGAAGAAAAAAAAAGAAAACAGGTAAACAGATAAGATCAAATAGGACTACTAATTGATGTGATAAAGCATTCGTGTAAATATAATCCATAATCTAAAATCAAAGTGGACATGGCAAGTCTATAATTTAATTAAAATGCAAAAGCACTATTCACAATTACAAATTAGCAATAAATAATCAGCATACTTCCATATTTCCTACTATACAATTTGCTATGATAAAATGTACTGTAGTTTCCAAACCCACGTACTCCCTTAAAAACTGAACATTTAATTCAAATTGTAATTTTTGTGTAGATCATCATCAAATGATAGCAAAAATCATGACAGAACCAAAAATGTGGATGATCCTGAAACAAAATTATTGTTGTCACTTTTTCAAGACATTCTTATATAGCAAGGATTTAGAAGCTTTTCTAATTTTGTATTTGCATCACTTTAAAATAATGCTTCTTACCTATCAGGTTCTGCACATTTCACTCTGCTATTTAGCCAAAACTATGCAAACCATTTTTACCTATATCCTCAAACAAAAGTATTCAGTATATTTGTATAGAAATTATTAGAATTTCCATGAAAAAAAATATGACAAAGCATATATAAACTAACTTATCTATATTAAAAAGTATAATAATTCATACCATACAAATATGATATTCTGAATAGATGTGCATACAAATGGCATTAAATCTTGTGTACAAAGAAAATAGTAGCCTTACCTACCACAAAAAAACTCACTCTGCCACACACACACATACCTAAATACATATATGTATTGATTTTTTTGTACTAATCAGTCTTTACCCATTGCCAACAGGCATGACATGTATGTACGTGCCATGCCCACTGTTACTTGTTTAATTGTTTTTACACATAGATGGCTACACTTGTACTAAATCACCAATGAGCCAATTACGAGTACTGCCTGTCTCACCCGTTTACCCTTTTCTTTGATTTACAAAAATATTTTACATGATCCAATTTTGTTGTTACTAATGTTTATAACATTATAGTAATGATAATGTTTATAATAAAAATAACACCATCGATATTCATAGCACTAGAAAAAAATACATTTTTCCGCCAATGCAAATCAGGTAAGGTCAACAAGGTCTACTAATTGACTCCTTTGTGGCTAAGCACTAGCAGAACCATCTATGTGCAGAGACATTTCACAAAAAAAATAAAAAATCTTTCTGTTTCTTTTATTTTACCAATATTCTTGCATGTATTACTACCAAGAGAAACTAAAATAGATATGAGAGTAAGAAAAAAAAAAAAAGAGATGAAAAAAGATGGATAAAGAAAATTATATTCCATGCACAGGTGTGCACTGCATACAAATATTCTTACATCCACAAGGATATCAGCACAGTGATACAAGTTCAGGAAGGAGCTCGACTGTCTGGCTGTAACAGACCAAATTGCTCGCCATCCAGCTGGTTCTATACTTCCTTCCACATAATGCACTAAAACTCTCTCTACCCTATCTGCAGGTGACCCTGAAAGAGAAATGTAAATTTTGTAAAAAGTAATAAGATTTACATCATAGTTATGCATTGTTATGAATATAATTAGCAAATCTGAGTCTGACTATAATCAAGTGAACAGTACTGAAATTTTACATGGTATTTTTAATGAATCACAAAGCTATACTCTGATGTAGGAAATGAGTTAGTAATTTTGAAGAATGCCAGTGTAATGAACTTTCTATAAAACAAGACAATAAGCATATGAACACATATGAATCTGTAAAATAACCAATTCTGATAAACAAGGACTTTATTGCTTGTGAATGTTCCCGGTAAAATGTATTATCTGTATGAAACGTAACTTATAAAAAAAATAACAAATAATCCTCTGTCCAAAATGACAGAACTGAAATACAAAGAAACAGAAACTCATTGGAAAATTATCTTAAACAAGCTGTATTCCCACAAAAATATCTGTAATTTACATTCATCAGAGTAAAGGGAAGTAGGGCAAGAAAAAAAAATACAGTGTGATCAAAATAAACAAAGACTGGAAAACATGCAAAAAAGAATGGTCTATTAATGCACTTACAACAGAATAAATATAATCAAGGAAAAAAAAAAAAGAAAAAAAAAAGAGTTTAGATATCAATCAAGAAGAAAGCCAATTTGAAAATGCATGGTGTTCATTCCTGTGTTAAAAGTAATGAAAGAGGTTCTGGCATTGCCACTATACATTACATTTAAAGGTGATGGCCAGTATCATTGTCACTTTGCAAAGATTTATCTTTGGTATCATATAACCCATTGCTGCCACTTAAATATGTACTGTTGACTGTAGTTTTCATTTGTGTAATCAATTACACATTGATGGTTCCACAAGTGCTTGACCTGATTTTGCCTTTCCTTTTTTTTTTCTTTTTTCTTCCTTTTTTTATCTAATTTTGTTGATATCATTGTTGTTATTTTTCACATATATATTATGATTATTATAATGTTAACATTGATAAGAGCAATAAAAGACTGAAAACATCTTTCCAAAAATCAAGGATAAACAAGCGAGATAGATAAGACTAATAATTGACTCCTTGGTGATTAAGCACTTATGAGCTATCCATGTTTAATGACAAGAAATAAACAAGAAAACACAAAGGATATGTTATGTATTTTTGCCATCTGGGCACCTGTTGGTTATTATTCATCAACAAATGAAATTAGCCTGAAAAGTAGTTTTGATGGCAATCACTGTGAAGTGTCCCTGGCTATAAAACAAATTTGAAATCTGGAAAACTAAGGAAGCCTTGAGGAAATTGGGCTAGTACTTATGCAGAACTGATTGATATTTAATCAGATCATCATGACTTTTCTGAACAAAATTATTTTTACAGATACAGAGGTGTGGCAATGGAAGTTAGCCAGAGTATTCAGGTGATCCAGCAGTAGACACAGAAGCCATTGAAGACAATGGTTAATGCAAGACAAGGATAGGAGAAGTTATACTTTTTGTATGTTGGAGGCCTTTATTAAGCAGATGTTACCAAACAACTTTTTAGATTAAAATCGTAATATCATACTCAAGGTTAGTTTTGGCAAATTAATGAGAATTGTCTTTCAGCTAATAATGTTTAAGAACTCTATTGATAACAAATGTGTTTCAGTGATGTGGAAAAGCATTCCATGTCCAATGTGATTTCAATTTATCAAGTTAGCTTACACACAGATGACTCCACAAGATCTTAGTCATCAAGGAGTCAATTAATTGTCCTACCTGATCATACCTATTCACCCTTTTCCTTGATTTTTGGAATTCTTTTTTTTTTTTTATTAGTATCTGTAACAATATAATAATCCCAATCTCAATAACAGCAATGACATCAACAGCTACTTGGTGACTGTGCACTTGCAGAGACATATATGTGTAAGCAAAATTCACAAAGTAAAACTACAGTGAAATGTGCAAATACCTAGTGCCAATGGCACTGGGTAATTGCACAACAAAAAGTATACAAGTCTGATTTTCCACAGCCATGTAGTACAAGATAAAATTTGTTTGTAATAGACAAAATGACTGGAAATATAACACGTTTCTTCTACTGTAGTGTTACTTTCACAAGAAAGTTGTGCAACATGTATACATTTAAGGAAATGTTATGGCAATAAAATAATCAAAGCAAAGAACTACACTCAATTATACATGCAATAATCTGTGTAAGCAAAATATATTGATAACCACAGAAATCAAGAAAATAGGTTGTGACAAAGCCATGCAGAGAACAATTCCATAGCAATCAGGTGAGGGTCCAGGGGCAAAACCCAATAAGGAAGGTAAAATTTGTCTGTAATGGACAGACTGACTATGGCGTTACCTTCACATGTAATACTATGGTATACAATTACATGAAAATGTAATGGCACTTTAATAATCAAAGAAAAAAACTACACTTACTAATACATGAAATAATCTGTGTAGGCAAACTATATCCTCAGAAATAAAGAAAATGGGTCACTGCATATGTGGAGAGCAATGCTACAGCGATTGGATGGGGGTCTGGGGGTGAAGCCCCCATGTTATGAAGGCTCTTTTTTATTCATACAGCATTGTCTGTGGATTTCCTAGGAATAGCTGGAGTAATAGGGACTTAACCTCAGAGGGGTAAGGTCACTCCATAAACATTAACAATACTTTCATTTATATCATTTGCAATGGAAAATAACAAGAGATTCATGCATATTACAGCACTGATAATTGAAAGATGGAATAAAAATTGCAAGATTGGATGACTGTGTGAAACAAAAAAATCACCAAAGCTAATATTATTGACATGCAGAAAGTGTAAAGTTCTAAAAAATGTTACAATAGAAATCCTTGTTCATTGTGGTGTTAAATTGAGGTTTACAAAAGAAATCCATGTTCATTGTGGTGTTATATTGAGGTTTCATATCTTGACAATGGCATGTTGTAAAGCAATAGCAGCTGCCTCTATGCCTCCAGCTCCCTAGCAAAGACTATCAATCAAACCAGACTCTGGCAAGGCAGAGTCTGGATTAGCTCCTTATTTGATGGCACACCACATATAAACTTTATCATGCTTTTCACCAGTGATGTAAGGGATGGAAATCTTTGTAATTTTATATGTCTCTTGTGTACTGAATAAGCTTATCTGCATGATGTGTAAAGAAAACAACCATGAACATCAATAATATTTTGAGATATTGACCTTGCAATTTTTAAAATCTACTTTAATTTAATTTCAAAATCTCTATCTTCAAAAATACTTATAATTATTCGGAAAAAAAATCTGAGCTTTCCAGTGGTGAAGCCAAAAAACTACATAAAGTAAAGCCTCATTCCCTTATTCTGTACAGACTCTAAATATATGGTTTAAAGAAAAAAGAGAAAGTAACTTTTAGGTTAGTTTTATAATACTTTTCCCCAAAGAAACTTAATTATCTAATTACCATAGCATCTACATTCAAAGATATGCTAACTGGTTTACCAACTATCAAAAAATGTAAATATCCTTCCTAATCTAGGGGTTTCCCCCATCTTTCTTCCCTATCACTGCATTTCCCTAGCTGGGAGACTCCCACCCAATTATCTTAAACACAGTCTCTGCAAAACCTATTTTCTTAATTTTTTACATTATTCTTTGCCTGTATATATTATTTCTTGTATCAGAGTGTAGTTCTTAATTGTCTTTTTGACACTGTAATCTAATTTTCCTTATATTAGTTATTATGTAAATATATACCAATTGCATATTGCTATGAAGGTCTACAAGATCTACATTGCTTGAGCATAAGTAACACAGGCCATTGCGTGAGAGCAGCAGTAAATAATGTGTAGTTGCCAGATGAGCATGTAAGAGGCATGGGTAGCAATATGATTTACCAGCTATTTATTACTATCAAAATAATAACAATTCACTGCAGAAGATCCTTCATTAAACTCACCTTGTAAAATATAAGTTAACTCACTGATATGATCATCTGGCATCCAAGTCACAGTAAAAACCTCTGGAGTCTCTGTATCCTCTTGGTCTGTGACTTTTGTACTTCCTTCTGTTTTACTTAAAACACACACCTGCTCTGGGTTTGTATCTGCCATGCTGTCTCCTTACTGAAGCATACAGATAATAAATATTAACCTGAACACCTAAATTCAGTCTGAAAAGAATTCTGTGTCAATACAACAGGAAAGCGTATTTATTTTACGTTTGAAACCACTTCTAACTTATATGGGAATTAGAGTATGTAATTGGTTTCAATTTAGTATATTTTTATGTGTTAATTTTCAGTTGAACATTCACTACTTGTAAACTTTGAAAGAGTATTTTCATTTTTGCTGGCATAACATCCGAACACTTCAAAACAAAGAACTAGTCTCATTATTCACAGATTATATAACAAAATTTGCTTCTCTGTATACCAAGAAGTTAATCAGTTAACATTTACTTACCCCTCAAAAATGCGGAAAAAAAAATGAAACAGCAGTTTTCTGAAAGCGATACTTGCAAATCAAAATCAAAAGTGCGAGCCAACTGCTCTGGGGGTACAGGATTATCTCTTATTTTTGTATTTCCCTATAGTGGTTCGAACGTATACATTTGTTATACCCACTGTTTGAAGACATTTACGAGATGTAGCCAGTATGCTTCATTATCACTGCAAACAGGACATTTGAGATATATTTAAATTATTTTCGTAGTCCCGTATCCCACTATCGGTTTAAGAAACCTGTAAAATTAATATGAATATCATAGACAACGGTGGATATTTGAGCATGTCATAACATTAACACTTTTTGTGTTCGCAAAGTGACAAATCTATAACAGTCAAAGCTGAACTGTTTCATACATCTGACCATACGCGCGTGTATACACACATATACATATACGTACATATGGACATGTATGTGTGTGTGTGTATATATATATATATATTAACTTACATATATAAATACATACATACATGTGTGTGTGTGTATTATGTATTTATATATGTATGTTAATACATATATAAATACATATAATATAATACATATATAAATACATAATATAATATAATACATATATAATACATAATACAATATAATACATATATACATACATAATATAATATAATACATATATAAATACCTAATATAATATAATACATATATAAATACCTAATATAATATAATACATATATAAATACATAATATAATATAATACATATATAAATACATAATATAATATAATACATATATAAATACATAATATAATACATATATAAATACATAATATAATACATATATAAATACATAATATAATACATATATAAATACATAATATAATACATATATAAATACATAATATAATACATATATAAATACATAATATAATACATATATAAATACATAATATAATACATATATAAATACATAATATAATACATATATAAATACATAATATAATACATATATAAATACATAATATAATACATATATAAATACATAATATAATACATATATAAATAATATATAATCATACGGCCTGACAGTAAAGTGACCCAAATAATATACAGTGAATGTAAAAGTTAAAGAAAATAACGCACACTCATAGATGTGCTGTGAGGATTCGGCGTAGGTGACCCGTGTGTGTGGCTGTGTATTTACACATGTAAGTCAGGGCTCTCTGTGTTCGGGGAATGACCCCGCCTACAAACGGGACAATGGCCACAGACCAGCCCATGGAAACGGAGGGCAGGTATGATGTCCTCTGTAAGGCAGATATTGCTGGCGGGCCCCACGAACGAACAAAGGGAAATCGAAACAGGAGAAATGACATCGCACAATGAACGCGTTATACAAGCCAAGTGAATGAAAGTGAAAAGATTGGTGACCCAGAGAGTCATCATAACGAATGGGGGGGAGTTAATCCCCAAGACTATTAAAATGGTTGGGGGAATGGCACCCTTTAGGTGTGCAATCTTCAAATCCCTGACCCCATTTTGCTCTAATTGTTCAAAGTGGGGACACGGAGAGAAAAGAAAAGAATTCTGAAGACAAAATTATCCCTCGTCACTGTCGTCAGGAGCATAATGCAGATTCTCAATTGTGCGCTTACTATCCAAAGGATAGGAAAATAATCAGCCATAACAAGCAGGCAGCCCCTCGTTCTAATGATATGGGGGAATTCCCCACACCTGCAGAGGTCAACAGTGATGGCCCTACATAGAAAGCCATGGCACCGACTACAACACCAGCACCAACAGAAGTTAACGCCCCATCAACTCCAGCACCAGCACCTACCATAATACCAATTCCAGCTCACTACAGCAGGGCAAGCAAGAGTACAACAGTGAATTGACGGATCTGCTACAAATACTGCTTAGGCAGATGGAGCAGATGATGTTTATGAAGCAGCAACAGGTTGTTCAGCAATCCCAGTTCCAGGAAAGAGCTATGGCAGCCTCAACCTGCAGTGGGCCTTCGAAATGGTCAAGTGCTAACCGATGATTCCAAATAATCTTGATATTGATGTGTGCTGCCCTCAAGAAGTCAGAACTGATGCTCGTTATGCAGAAAATACTTGATACACAAATGACAATCCTAATATTGCTAATCCCTCTACAAGAGGATTTGGTATTTACATTAAGGAAAGTGATCAATGGCAAACATGACAACACATGTGCTGAATATCTTGGTGTTAAAATATTTCTTTGTGGTAAAACTATCACCATCATTAAAGTATATAACCCACATGATAGTGAAGTGGGACTTAGACATCCTTACAATATGATGAATAGTGATACTGTCTTACTGTGTGGGGATTTAAATGATCGTCATCCTCTCATAGGCTCTGAGGGGAGCATCATAGGCAAAAACGGCAAGGTTTATAATGACTATCTCCAAAACACCAGCGAACCCATACAACTATTATGCCCCTTAGAAAGGTCTCATTATGTAGGTGGCAAATTATATCATATAGTTGTATACAATCATCACAAACTCCTTAATACTGCGAAAGTCATCCCATTCTTAGTCAGTGACCATTGGTCATTAAGTATAACCTTCCCATTCTACCAAAAAAGCCCATCTTAGCCACGCCTTCTTTATCATCTTGCTACTAAACATCATAATGAGTTTACTAAAAGGATTGACTGCTGGTTTGTGGACTTTACTCTTATCAGACTTGAACATTTTAATAAAACTCTGTCAACAAATTGGTAACATCACTAAGCAACTTCGCCTCAGAGGCCCTATCAAACGTAGGTTCCATCCTCCAGAGGCAAACGAGCATATCGCCTGAACAAAAATCCCGAAATAAAATTGATTGAGATTGTATGCCTAGGCAGAATCGATTGACTCCACGACTCCCATGAGTAATGTGTGGAGGGAAGTCAACAAGATCAACGGTAATGCATACATTGTAACTCCCCACCCCCATCCAAAAAGGGTAGCTTTGTCAATCCTCAGTAAATGCTGCGAAAATTCCTCTCTCGATAATTTTCCATTATTCTGGTGCTCCCGTAATTTAAAATACGAAAATGTAATTGACTATCATTGCCAACTTTTAGATGATGTTGATGCAGCATTCACAAGTCATGATCTTCTTACAGCTATTAAGACTAGCAAATCCACTGCACCTGGGGATGATGGAATCACTTATGACATCATCTGACTGTATAAAAGGTATGCATGAGAATGAATATCTTCACAATACAAGATATGTATTTGACCGGTTTCGACTTTGTCTTCGTCAGAAATACATGTATTTCTGACGAAGACAAAGTCGAAACCGGTCAAATACATCTCTTGTATTGTGAAGATATTCATTCTCATACATACCTTTTATACATTTGTCAACATGAACGCGGTTCATCATCTGACTGCTTGCAAAGGTGCAGGTAAAGGGAAGAAATCTTGATCTCTCATCTTGCCCACTGCCTGGAAACAAGCTACCATTATTCCCATCCCAAAACCAGGAAGCCCAGATTAATTTAGAACAATTTCTCTGTTTCTATTAATCCTGTGAAAGAATTCTTCTCACTCGTTTACTCCACCAGATCGGAGATCGAATTCATCCATCAAATCTTTGGTTGCCTAAAAGGGGAAGGAGCACAAATGTGTTTAGTTCAATACCTAATCAGAAGTAACGAACAGTCTTCTTACTTTACAGATTTCAAGGGAGCATTCGACAGAGCCATTCCTGTTGCAATCATCCATGAATTTACTCTTTTATGTGTTAAAGGCACTTATAAAGGATAAAGGATTATCTATTTTCGAGAAGAGCAAAGGTATGGTACCAAGACACCTACAGTGCTCAAGGTGAATTAGCACTCAACAAGGTGGAGTTTTGTCCCCAACACTATTTAACATACTTCTGCACTCTCTTTATAAGCTCAACTGTAAGTTAGGAGACCTATGTAGCATCACATCCTATGCTGATGACATTCTCATTCAGGTATTGGGATGTGTTCAGAGGTTCAGCAAAAAATGTGCTTCCCTTGAAACCAAGCCTACCAAGACTAAGTATATTTACAGATTTTGAAAATTGCCATACATTTCAAGGTTAGGTGGACAAGTTATTGCAAAAACTGACACCTATAAGTATCTTGGTGATTGCTCCCCACCTTATGTCCAGCAATTCTCACTTCACACCGGAAATTGTTCAAAACATCAGGGAACATTGCTCGGAGCGTTTAACACCTTTACAAAGGTGTTAAATAGGTGCCTCCCTGAGTCCTAAGGTTGTTGTATATATCCCTTGTTAGATCCATGATGGACTATGTGAGCCGGGTTCTGAGTATGTGACCACAAAATGGTCTCAAACCCCTTGAAGTCTTACTTAACAAGGCCATGAGAATCTTCCTTGGTTACCCAATGACTGCTAAAGTTCTTGTCATGAGGAAAGAGCTAGACCTCCCGTCAATTCATTGTCGTAACATCCAGGTCAACACCATACTCGGCTGCAGACTTTTGTAGCTTCAATCCAGACCACAAATTCCCCTTGCTTTGTCTAACAAGATTAATTATAAAGCTAAGCATGTCCGGTGCCCTCGATACATCAAACTGATACAGTCACACTGAGAATTGAAGGCCAAAACTGCTACAACTATTGCCAGCTTCAATATGTGAAACATTGATGCAATTTACATCCCAGAAACAACACTTACTGCATCATGATATAGATCACATGTATATGTTCATATCGACAAATTAACTGGACCTAAATCCATGACTTCATTAACAGAACACAGGTACACTCTATAAACTTACTGCATTTAGAACAAGAAATATGGAAACCAGGGATATCCTACACTCATCCATGAATGGAAACAAGCTACCATTATTCCCATCCCAAAACCAGGAAGCCCAGATTAATTTAGAACAATTTCTAGCCTAACAGAGCAAGGTATACAAGTGTCGCTATACTGGATACCCTCTCATATAGGAATATCAACCTGTGGCAACGTGGACCAGTTAGCAGAACTAGCACTTCCCCGTGAAGAACCATACTATGCAGTACCATTTTCTTAAATAAATTAAAAATACGTTGTCTGCTGTCTTCGAGCTGAAGAAAAATGGACATGGTACTATCTGGCATTATGAAAGTATTGCAGCAACATTTGATATGGACAAATTATACATAGTCTATAATGGATTGTCTGAGAGAGCAGGTTACACTAACCATGGTACGCACAGAATATCAGTACACTACACATTATGCACAGGGTGCAAAATGTGCAAGGCGCCTAAGTCGCATAATATTCCACATTACTTGCTCTGTTGCTCGAAAACTGCATCCTATCAATCAAACGGCACTGTCCAGAGACCAGCACTTATTGATTACATCAATTTTATTACATCAATGTGATAAGTGACAAAAAAACAACACAAAAAAACAACAACTAGATGATATGTGAATAATGCAAACACAATGACACAGCCCTTCAGTGTTTGATTGACAGCCCTCTACAAAAATAGAACAGTCAGTTTGGATATATGCTATGGCATCTTACCCTGGCTTTTTGCAGGGCATGTATACTGTAATTTAAATAGATTTTGATCATATTTTGATTTCTCTCTACCTCTGCCTTACCAATGAAGTTGCTGAAAACCTAGGAAGCTGGTTTAGGTACTGCTGAGTGTTCGGAAGATGATGATGAATATTAGTGACTATACTTTTAGTTGAAATATCATAATGGAACAAGAAAACTTGCTCACAGTACACTCATACATCACAAATGATAGTCTAAAGCAACCACTGAAAAACACGTTAGGAGAACTACACGTGGTTACTGAAATGGAGCTCTCATGTCAAACTGTACGTGGAAAGTTACTTCTGCAAAGACGCAGTGGAGGCCATCGTGAGAAAAACACCATATTAGTTTTTCTTCTTCTTCTTTCCAAATTAATTGTTTGAGTTTTTTTTTTTTTTTGACTCCGTGGAGAGTGGCCCTCAAATTGTCCGGTATGACTCAACCATGGGAACTGGATACTCATTTACCTCTACCTCGTGTGCTAATAATTACGCATGTATCAAGCTTAAGTTTTACAGTCAGTCACTAAGAGGATAGTAGGGGCATTTTTTTGTGTATCAAGAAATATCTTACTCTTTGTATGACATGGCTAAGAAATTATCAAATAATCCTATGAACGACGATTTTTTTTCTTCTTTACTATGGTTCTTGCATATAATGAATATCCTCGTCACAGATTTAGAATAACCTAAAATTCCTGTGTGCCAATAGACATTTTAATTAAATCCATTTCAATATAACACTTGTATAATTTGCTCAAAGGGATGTGAAGTGACCATGTGACAATTATTCTCTCCCTTACGTGACTACGTGACAACACAATTTGGGACCATATCTGGAGGTATTCCAGAAGGTCCATCCTGTCACTTTGTTCAATTAAGCTTTTTGAGTGTATGTTGAACCAAGTCCCATATTTGGCCTCAATTGGGAATTAGCTGCTGGGCTATGTGTTCGTGTGGCCGAGCTGTGGAAGATTGGTACCGTACAGGGACAGGGGCGTCACTTAAGGGGGGGCTATGGGGGGTGGTTCACCCCCCCAACTCTTAAAAAAGACTCTTTTTGCAGGGCAAAATCTAGTTCTGCAGGGCAAATATTCTCTTACGGAATCTGCCTCAATAGCCGATAAGTATTCAAGATATATAAATAACTATATGAAACTAATTGTTGATGATACTTGATTTATAACATACTTGATTTATAACATTTATAACAGGCTACTTATAAAGAGCTAGTGAGCATTTTCTTTTTCGTGATTTGCAGGGCAAAAATTATTTTTTCAGGGAAAATTTACCCGTCACCCCCCCAACTCATAACATGAAGTGACGCCCCTGTGCAGGGATTTCCTTTTTCAAATACCTTGGGGTAATTTTGATACTCCAGATGATATGCACAATCAGCAGCATGACTATGAAATTCTTACAGAACAGTTATATTCCCCGTTGTTAAAAAAATAACGAATAAAGTCATACGTGGAAATAAAGAGCTCAGGCGCCGTTTTCTATTACAACTGTATCGGAAAGAAACCGACCGAGTATTTGTTTACCTTTTGAGTTGCGTCTCGCCGTTAGTTTGTCTAGTTGCAACTTGGAATCCCTACAAAAATACTGACTAATTATAGTCTGAAAGCCTTCATAAGAGGAAAGCAGGAAAGAAGGAAACCTTACAAAAGAAAAATCGAATTGTTTCACAGTCAGTAATGGTGGATCGGAACGATAACAGGGTAAGCTAATTATTTATCAACTTCCTTAATTATTCTTCATTTGTTTTGTTCACGTATCTTAGACACAAGTGAGATTTGTTGATTAATCAGAGTAAGTATTGATGTAGCCCTAAGCTACATTACTGCTAAAATAATAAACTAACACTGGCTAATTGGATTATGTATAACGATTTAGGTACGTCTGCATAACTGATCGTGATGATTTTGGTATAAAGGGATTCCTTTCACTCTCTACTACCCAAATGTATTGAAATTATGCTGCAAACTCCCCCCCCCCCCCATAATAAAAATCTTGGCCCTGAGGGAAATTGAGCGGTAAAACATGAATAATGTACACAGAATCAGTCACTGTATTGTCCAATGTAGGGGGCTGTTCCCCCCTGTGAACCACCTCCTCATGAAAACCCCTGCCCAGGAACACAAAGAATCCTCCATGTATTCATTCAAGGTGGGCTACTACCCCCCTACCTCTTGCCTGGTCTACAAAATCTGAATTCACCTCTCATGTTCTGTCAGGACAGAGCCCGGGTAAATATCTGGATCTCGCACCAATTTCTTGCCTTGGTCAATAAATCTGCAACGGACAGCCTGCAAGTAGTCAAAATCCTTGTCGTTACTGTTGGCGGGAATTGCAACCACTATCAACCACTGTTTTTCATTGTTGTCATTATATTTTATGTGTTAAGTGTGAAACAGCACCTTATACACAGCTTAGCCATGACAAAACTTATTTGAATTTAAACTGACTTCCCTTGGGTCTAACTTCTATTATCATGTAATTATCTATCTTATTGGCATTAACCACTTGATAACGGGTGAAGAAAAAAAAAAAAAAAAATTTAAGCTCTGGAAATCAATGGCAACACACCGACTTTGAGGGCGGGAGTACGGTACATCAGCCGAATCACCGGCTCATAGCACTCTGGCACACCGTGGTGGCATACAGCTGCACGTCACAGATCGAGTGGTTTCTTTTGACACCTCACAGCGTGACCCATCGGGAAGGGGTTAATAGACTGGTTGCAAGTGGCTATTGACACATCATAGCGAGGTGCAACTCCTATTGGCTCATTTGATTTCCCTTTCTCATATCAACCTCTTATATTCAGTTAAATTTTTTTTCCTCTCCCTCAATTTAGCTTTATTTTTTCTCGCTGCTGGCAGAGTACATGTTATGGTGTACCTGGAATTTTAGAGTTTTATATCCTTTCTACTACCCTTTTTATTAGTTTGTGAAGGTAATGCTATAGAAGAAAAATTTCTTTGGTGTTTGGTGTCATTTCTAATGATACCTAAATTTTTTATGAAATGGTCACCTTGATGTAAACTGAGGTAATTTTTTGTTTCACAGAGTAATCCAACCTTGCAGTTATTATTCAGTGTTTCAGTCATTCAGTCAAATTACATAAATCTCTTCTTGTTTTCAATCAAAAATGATGTAAGTGAAAGTTCTATTAATTGTTTATGAAGGGACTGCCCCCCCCCCCCCCCCATTATTCCAGCCATTCCTAGAAATCCACAAACATTGCTATAGAAGAAATGTGTCTTTGGTTTTAGATGTCATTTCCAATAACACCTAAACTTTTGATGTAAACTGATTTTTTTTTCTTGTTTCACATAGCAATCCAATCTTGCAGTTATTATCCATTATTTCTGTCATTCATGGGGTTAAAAAATGCATATGTGTTGCACAACATTCTTATCATCATTTTGAGAAGGAAATACCTTAGGTGAATTGGGATTTATTTTAATCATTCTATTCATTACAGGCAAACTGTTTTTATCATATGGCCCAGAATTGGGACACTTTTTTTCTGTGTCATTTCCTTAGTAAATAGCCATTAAAGAAGATATGTAACAGAGAACAGAGAAGGTCGACCAATTTTTTTAAGTTGCTCATTATGTTTACATTGTGAGAATAAATTCTATTCTGACCACATAACTCATCTGTCAGGTAGTTTATGTATTACTGCACTCTTGTAAAAAACTATTATTTAGTAATTATCAGTCCCATCTTTTCCAAATTTGATATTAACATGTTACTTTAATGTCACTATACTTCTTTAATGTGTTTTAACTATCATTTACCAGTTATATAATTCTTTACAATAACCTCTGCATATGTGTCTTGATGACCAGGTTTTTTGACATTTGTGAAAATGTTTCATTTCATTTTTGTTTCAAGTCTGGTTCATCTTGAAAACAATATAATACTATTGAGAAGAAATAGCAGTAATTCTTTCTACGACTGATGTGCCTCTATGGCAAAGCTCATCATCACTGAACGTTTATAGGGTAAAAGTCCACGGACATCCAACCCATCCTTGGCAAAATCTACTGGAATAAACACAAACATAAATACCCTCTAACTTCCTAGCAAGGGGGTTCTGCCCCCTGGACCCTGTACTTTATATACAGTATGGTATAATAATATATTTCCCTAATCAGGGGGCTCTGCCCCTTGAACCCCCATAGTATTTACACATTTCCTTCTAGCTTATGTTGCCCAGCAAGGGCCCCCTGGACTCCCATCATCCATATAAAATACATTCTAACCTTACATCCAACCTAACAACCTATGCTGCCAAGGCAATATCTTATGTCGTGTATAACATCAACATTTACAATCTGCAGGAATCTGTGTTTACACATTCATTTTGTAATTCAAGGAAAGGTGAAATCAGGTAAGGTCACAAGATCTACTAATTGATCCTTTGTGGCTAAGGACTACAGAGACATTTCACAAAAATGTAAAAAATGAGCACAGCATTTTCCCCCTTTTTTTTATTCATTTTCCCTGGCGGTAATGGGTTAATTTGTAAATTTGAGATATATTGGTTTGGTTATGGAATGACCAAACTTTATGTGACTTTCATTACACTTAGTATCTTAATTATACTATTCCCAACACTTGGGATACTTGATGAGCTCAGATATTATACTATGATGGATATGAATGTCTAGTTCTTCTACATAGCCTGTATATTGTTTCAAAGATTGCCCTTAATCAACACAGTTATATAAACAAAACATTTCTTCTCTGTGCGAGTCATAGAATGAAAGCCTGCAGTTATCAAAAATCACAGTCATGAAAGTGGGCATGTGCAGAATAACTATTTTCATATGTGCATAGTAATACACAAACTAGTAGACAAGTTGTTTGGTCAGTTAGTGTTTGAGACTAGAGTAAATTCTTTAGAAACTTTGAAAAATTTAAAAGCTTATTAAAGGTAAAAGATGGGTCTTGGCTCATCTCTACCTTCTCATGACAGGTCTGATCAACCTGCCTAAGCCACAACCTCTTAGGTCTCGAACAGAGACAACCTGGTGTACAGGATTGTCCTGAGGGAAGCGAGCCTGGTGTCCATATAGTCAAAGTTAGTGGCTCTGGGATATGTTCTATCGTTGACTTGCCAGGAGTGAATCTGGCCTCTGGTGCCTCAGTAGCTGATGATCTCCGATAAGAATGTGAGCAAGAAACTTACCTGATATACTGAACAGTGTAATGGCTTCTTGATTGCAGCAGTCCCATCAATCCCCTTTCCCCTTCCAGAGAGGGATGACCACACCCTTCAGCAGGTCAGGGGGGTAAGGTACCAGACTACCAGATATTGTCTAGAGGGGTCCAGGGGCAGAACCTCCTCTAGCTAGCACAGTATTCTATGATTACTGTAATTGTACAGAGTAAAATGAAAATATAAGTCATTCATCATGCAAAAGAATATAATGGATATACATTTGCCACTGCATTTACATAACAATATGCTATGATTTTACTTTAAATTTAGGATCTAGTATAAGTATATCTTCCAATGTATCATATGAAATGAAATTGTTAAATAGTTCTTTACACCTCATGTTATGTGTTCTGAAAGGCTGTATCACATAACAGTAAGATTTTTGCACAGTCTGCAGCTAGATTCATTTGCACTTCTTGCAGCATACAGTTGCCAGTACATTCTGTAGCCTAAACATATTTTGGCAATAACCATGTTTTACTGTCTGGTTTTACTTCAGTGCCACCCATAGGAAAGCTTGCAGTCTTGTAGTGCCTTATGCTACAGTTTTTAGGCCTTTGTGAGTTTGGCAGATCTACTAGTTATTCCTTATAAGAACCTTTCAATATGTGTACAAAAAGCATCCCTAGATCTATGTTTATGGTATCTTTTCAATTTGTCTAAGTGGTCATGCTTACATATATCAACATGAGAGGGTATCCATATAAATATCTGTTTTGAAAGTGTCCAATGAGCACTTTGAGCCACAGAAAACTACTCCAGAGCCTGGAGACATTAACGCATTCGCCCCGGATTTATGTTTTGTCCCCTGTAGTTTTTGGTGAATTTTGTTACATACAGATGGCTCCACATGTGCTCAGCCAGCAAAGAGTCTATCAGTAGGCCTTAGTTACTGATCCTGATTTTCGCATTCCTTGAATTGGCGGGAAAATGTGATTTTCTTATTAATACCATTGCTATCGATACTGTTATTGAAGGTTTGATTATTAAATTGTCATTTGAATATTTTTGACAATGAAATGATACAAAAGACCCTTTCCTGAAGTGAAGGGAATGGTTAAACAGATGAGATAGGTAGTTCTGATAACTGACTATTTGGTGATTAAGAACTTGCAGAGCCATCTATGTGTAAATACAATAAATAAATGTGTATTACAGTGAGCATGGCATGTATTCTTGCCACATGGGGCGAATGGGTTAAGAATTCTGTTGGAAGGAGTATACCTGCCAACTCCATTTGTGTAGTGCTAGACCAATTTTGTACTTTCATATGAACTTCATGTTGCAGTTAGCATTTCTGTATACAACCAGCTTTGTGTCCTCTTTATAACTTTGGATAAACATGAAGTTAGTGAAATTGGGTGATATTAACAGTGTTTGGTTTCAGTATAGGGATGATTAGACTTGCCTTTGTGTAGTTCATTGTTCAGCTCCCACTCAGTAATCACAGCAAAGACTGAAAGTCAGTTTCAGAACATCCAATCTCAATAGAAAATTTCTGTGCAATTTTAAATTGATTAAGTTGATTCTGAATATTTGTGGGGAGTGAGCTTAATTTAGATGCTTTAGCCCATTGACTAAGGAGCATATCTTCTGATGCAAGAAGACAATGAAACTTTGGAATACAGGGTGGTTTTCCTGAAAGTCAAATTATTTTTACCAGACTTCTGACATTGTGGTGTTAGGATTAATACTCTGAAGCAACTGTTCAGAGTATTAATTTCCAATACAAGTTTTTGATTCCCAAAGGTTTTTGTTAGCCTTAAAAACTGAAGAAGGTTTTCACGAGTATTGCCCTGTCTGTTTTCAGCAGCGTATCTCATTACTATAGCAAATTGATCACTGATTAGTCTAGCTCTGTTGCAAGTACACTTCTGACGTTATCATACACAAGATGCCTTCCAAATGCATAATCGAGTCACATGAGTTCCCTGTCTGTATCATATACTGTCATACATCTATTGTGATCATTGTCTTAATGGCAGGTGGCAGGTGGCAGGTGAATCCTTATTGTTCCTATTCCTATTGGTAGTTTAGTCAATCCCTCCCATAGGGTGGGGTAATGAACAGTGCACTAGTCCTGAGGGTGTCCCCTTCCCCCTCTATGGTAGGGCAGCATGGAGGTGGCTGACTGTAGCTACTGAGTTGATTTATCCTCTGCTGTCTAGCAATGAGAGGGTGTGAGTGCCAGGTCAAGTGTTGTCACACATATACTCTTCAGGGGATGCTAACAGTTCCTTATATAGCACCTTATTATTGTGGCACTATGACCCAGGTCAGGGGATTTATCCCTGTAGAATCTTCTAAAACACAGGAGGAATACTGACAATGTCCTGCCTTGGTGTTATCCACCATCAACTTTCATTGATGGTGGATATGTTCACAAAGTTTTATTTTAAGCATTTTTTTTAGTTGCCTTTGCACATTTTTTTTTTTTATATTCAATCCTGTTAAGCCTGCTTTACCCAGTAATTTCCTGAATATGCTTAATACCCTCCCCTATTATAAGGACTGTCTTATTAGAAAAAGTAGTAAGGTATTTGTTCAAAAGACTTGCATGTGACTTATGCATAGACTGCTGTCACCCACTACTACTTATATATGTAGGAGTGATTGGCCATGACTAAGTCATATGAAATTCATGGAGATCAGGTGGGGTCTGTCCCATGTAAGGAAATTTTTAGTTCATATGGCTATATTTATGAATTCCCAGGAGTGCTACCAATGTTGTTAAGTCTTATTGTGAGGGCAGGTTGGTATGCCCAATGCTGGGTTAATTATGATTTCACATCATTTATTTTACTTCATCCTACAACCAATCAATGAGATATTCTGTTAGTCTTTCCATAAATCAGCTCTTTCATCGATCTGGATTGGTCAACATGTCTTTCAGAATTGAATTTTGGAATGTTGGAGTGAGACAGCATCAAACATGAATTGCCAAGGCCTTCATTTAATAAAAAGGATAAGAATGCTGCTAAGGAGTCTAGATCTGAACTTTAAAAAATAGTAGAAAGTCAGAATTTCAACCGGCTGCTTTGATGGGCGAAACATCTTTGATCTTGGTAATTTGTACACAAACCATGTAAGAGGCTGTAATAGACTCTAAACAATGGCTATTACTGGTTAGGCAGTAATAGTGTTTCACTGCTTGACTCTTTTATTGTTAGAGTACAATATAGAGAATGAAGACCGTGTGTTGTCTAGGAGCCAGTGCTGAGTGTGGTGTGTTGTGTCCAGCCAGCCAGCCTTGGGAGGACACAAGGCTGGAAGCTGGAGATCTGGGCCTGTTGACTTCTGGAGGGAAACTGAAGGTCAAAGGAGATCAGCTGTAATCGTCATCTAAGCGCTCACTGAAGCAATAGTTCTGAACTGACATAGAGCCAGTTGTTAAATATGTGGAGCCCATGTGGTTTTCTGCTCAAATGGCTTATATAAATCATGATTATGTGTATGCCATATTGCTTGGCCACCTACTCACGCCTCACCCTCAGGGCACCATCCAATTAATTGCAAGGGTAACCAATTTGTCTAGACCTGAATTGATGGATCGTTTTGTTTTGCTTGCACTGTCCACGATCCACCCTAGTGCTTGTTCATCCTTGTCGTCCTCTTCTCCTTCCTGGTCCTTCCTGTAATCCATTGGTCCATATGTCCTCGAAGGTCTCGCACAGGTCCTCCTCGACTTCAGATGTCTTCATATGTCTAGACTTCCTTGTAGACCTCATCCAGGTCTAACTCGGCGGCGTACTTGTCCACATGTCCTCGCAGATCACGTCCAGGTCCTCAGAGGCGGGCTCGTCCAGACGTCTGGATCTATGGGCGTCCGGGCAGGTGGCGTCCTCATCAGCATCTTAGTGCAACTTTTACCTGCACTGATGAGCTCCTGGAGTTTGACTGGATCTGCAGGTGTTCAGGCAAGCGGTGCCCTTCCACATTATCCTAAGGTGTCTGGTACCTGTGCTGGTGAGTTCCTGATCATACTACTTGGGGCTGCTTGATACCTGCTCTAATGAATATCCTGGTCCTCAGGCCTACAGTGATTTCCGTTGACGTACTTCCCACTGTTTCTGCAGCAGGGTCCTCCTTTGGTGCCATGTTGGATATCAGTGAATCAGATCATACACGTATGGGCCAAGATAGTAAGAAAAAAAGGGAAGCAACAGAAAGAAGGCTATGTTAAGTGCTACTAGCTGGTTATTTATTTAAATTTGCAGTTTTTCCTTTATTTTCGTTTTGTGTTTTATTTCACAAAGATAAATATGAAAATAGGGAAGGGTAAGTAGCAATCTGCAAGAACCTGTCTCTGATATAAGAGTAGATAAGCAACAATGGTAATCCACAAGGATTTACTTGAACCAACTGTCATCAAAATATTGAAATGTATGTCAAATAATTAAGTGTGCATCATGTGCTTGTCACTTATAATGACTGGCAAAAGAGATCATCAGTCTTTACGCCTACATTTACTACAGCTACAAACCATATTACCCCAAATCTGATAGGCATGGCATGTATGTACATGCCATGCCCACTGTGAGTTTACTTTATTAATTGCTTTTACACATAGATGGCTACACTTGTACTAAGTCACCAATGAGCCAATTATGAGTACTAACTGTCTTGCCTGTTTACCCTTTTCCATGATTTTCAAAAATGTCTTACGTTATCTTTTGTTGCCGTTACTAATGTCCATGACATTGTAATAATTACAATGTCTATAATAAAAATACCAACATTGCAGTTAATAAGTGGTTTTATCAAGAACTTCACAAATTCTGATTAGGAATTGCCAAGGAAATATATAGTGCTGTTCATGATTTATTGCTCTCTGAGAGTGAAAAAAACGATTATGACTATGGTAATAATGATCCTATGGATTATTTGGCTGACCTAATCATGCTGGCACTAACAAGTTCCTGTGTGGCCATCGTTGCCGATTCCAGAAGGCATTACCAGATCTAGCTGGTTCCTTTTCTGGAGAGGAAGAAAATGGCGATGCTTTGTAGAATAAACCTGCCAATATTTTGAATCAGAATTTGTGGCTCCAGCCGAGGGACGAATCAGTAAAAACGATGTCGGCCAAGATAAAACTTCTTAACAACGTGAAAAACATGAAAGTGTCAATGACTAATAGTGATTTTCTCAAGGCAGTGAATACCAGTGGGAACTTTCTTGATGCCAGAATAATCTGAACAAATAAGCTTATTTCCAAAGCAGAATTGATCGGCGATATTGGGGAAAAAGAAAATCATCCATCAAATTATTCTTTGGCAAGACCCAATGCACAGACACCATCAATCTGGAAAACTGATAGCAATGGTACTTTCAGGGAATTCTTTGATATTCAAGGACTTATGCCAGAAGTTGGACACTTTTTAATCCATTTTAATCACCTGTAAGTATGGTTTTAGTGTTTCCTTTGAATGAGTATAAAACAGAAAAAGGAATTATAGTGCAATGAATTTAATAAGGTTGTTAATATCATCTATGGCAATATTGACAGTAAACCTGCAGATAAATGTCGATATGAACAGTGTGAAATCTTCATTAAACATCAAAGCCAGGGAAGCATTTATCACCAATAAGTTTGAAAATCTATGCATCAGATAGATTATGTATACCCAATACTCATAAGTTATTTAAAAAGAACTTTAGACTCAAGAGGGATAGTAAGCTCACTAGTTTTAACAACTGAACCAGTTGGGAAAGCAGTATCAGTATTCACCTTGAGACATTGGACAAAGGATTTTGTGAAAGACTGGAATTGATCTATTTTCTCCCATTCCACCAGGTGGCCTCATCCAGCAAGGCTGTAAGATGTTTATCTATGTCAACCATTGTAAAGATGATAGGATGGGCAAGGAAGTCTACTTTTACAACTTATTGCCATAAACCTGTTAAGAAATTACAATACTCTGTTGCTGTATTAGCTTAAAGGAATTATCTATTGTTGAGACATTTTGTATTTTTTTATTACGTTTCATGTGAAGGCGGCTGCCGCTGCTGCTGCTGCTGCTGCCTTTTTTTTTTATATATCTTTATCTTTATCTTTATCTTTATATCTTCCTTCGTAGTACAGAGATTGTGGTAGTTTTGAGCAACAATTCCCAAGCTCTTATTGGGGGTTAAGGGATGCAATCAAATGAGCGATGTGAAAATGTAAGATTAAGCGAGTACTTACCAGAGTACTTACCAAACTATGAAGGTTAATCCTAATTTCACAAACATGTGAATGCATCACTTAGGCATTAAATACTCACCCTAGTTTTGTTTATATAGTTTGGTTGCCCAATACTGCACTCTAAAGACTAATTCAGGGAACGACTGGCAGAATATCTCATTTAATGCTCAAGTGATGCAGTCAATGCTTGTGAAATTTTGATTAAAAATCATTCTTTGGTAAAAACTCGCTTACTCTTACAATTTACAGCCATATTAATTATAATTTATATCAGGAAAGATAGTGCCAAACCTGACTATCAGAATGACAATTGTCATTTACAACTGTCATATCCACAATCGCTTTCAAAACTTTGATTGTCTGGGAAAATTCAGGGTTACCAGCATGAGCAAATCCTATATTTCATTATTAATAAATCAGCCAGGATTGTATATTTCCTATTTTCAGACTGGTGACAAGTCTCCTGCTTTAGTGTTTTAATTCATCTAATCTTAACTTAATTGAATAATGTTGTTTTTATTTTCAATGAATGCTGGACAGATGTCGAAATTTCAATGCCAACAGATGATAACATTGTTAAAATCTCCCCAAAACACTCATAGTTAAAGAGAAATGTTTATTCATATTTACTTATAGTCATGCACGTCCATTTACTCGAAATTACTTTTATTGAATGTTCTGTTAATTTAAACTTTCATAACACAAGATTGGTACATTCACATTAACACACTCTGCGTATGATTGTAATGCATTAATGTTGATTTTTCAAAGCTTATGTTATTGATTTAAGTTTAAATGAATGAACCATGTCCGTGAATACATTTGGATATGTATATATTAAGAGCAAAATAAAAGTTCTTGGTATTTACATGAGAATTGTTAATGTTAATTATTATGATTTCTGAAATAATACACTGCAAAAACTTTGGGGAAGGTTTCAGGCTGTATAGACCTCCCAAAATGGTGCAACATCAGTCTTAAAATACTTATATTTTATATATGTCATATAGTAAATTAAGAGCCGTATTAAATATTTTGAATAGCACTTAAAAATAATTTATATATCTATACCTATATTTTATCAATATAATGGTCTAATATGCAAGGGCCCTGCGGAGTGAGCAACACCCACAAAACTTTATTAATATGAAAAGTGCGAGGGAGCTGGTTTTGAGGAAAGTTTAAAACTACAGTTGTTAGTCACAGAGGGATGTGGTCATCTTAATTTTACCAAATGGTACAATTAGAATATAGACATACAGATTCTTCGCTATTATTGGGGATGCTGAAGCTGGAAAAATTCTAGTATCAGTTGATATCTGCAAATCAATTGAATTTGGTATTAATGATATTGATCAATAGGCTACTGTGTAACCAAACCCTCCCCTGTAATATTCAACCGGTTGATGAGCAATTACGGCTTATTATTGGTCAAGATTCCCTAAAAGCCGCCTGAAACAGCAGCTGTGATTGGGCACTGAAGTTCCGGCGAAAGTCTGAGATATGGCACCCTAGGCAGGCCGCAACTTAGTTGCCACAATTAAGGCCTTCAGTATGCCTTAACTTTAAAGGAACTGCCCTAGCAGAAGCTTACCTTGCTCCAGTCATTTGATCATATAAATGGTTTTAGATAACTTTTTTATCTCTCTCTCTTTTTTTATGTTGTAGAATATACAATTGCACTACTTCTCATATCCCTTTAACCCTACCTCCCCTGGAGGGTGCATGAACCACCAAAAATTTGAACTATTTTTCAATTTTTTTTTTTTTTTTTTTAGTTTTAGTTTTAGTTTTAGTTTTAGTTTTAGGTATTATCTATTTTTTATTTATTCAATTTTTTATATTTTTGAAATGTTGAAGTGAATGCAGCCAACCGATTTTGAGGCACATGATAAGTATGAATACTAGAGATACCACAGTTTATATATACAATGAATTGAGAACAGGTCATTGAAAATTTGGAAACTTGCCAATTTTTTTTTTCTTGTTTGCTACATCTAATAATATTATATGTATATATATTAACTCATTTGGTGTACTTTTGAGATCATTACCAAGTCAGAATTCTTGTTTTCTATAGGGACCGTATTTAGTAAAGGTATGTACCCCCCTCCTCTAGTGAGATGGAAGTAGATGTTCTTGTCTGAAACATTTTGTAAATGCCTTAAGTTTCAAAGAAAACTAATCTAAATCAGAAAATGGTAATATTTTTTTTCTCTTTGTTATATTTTATTTTTATATTTGAAAGTCCTATTATGAGAAAATGGAGATCTGTGGATGGCAATAACAGTACAGAATGATTATATTCATATAATCCTACCATGAATACAACATATCAGTTCAATTTTGAGAATTATAGAAATGCGTGTGTAAATAAGATGTAGTGGGAGAATTACCGAAGCTGGTGAATTTTTCTCACGCTCTAGTTATCCCGGAACAAATCATTTTCTTTAATGATTTTTACAAAAAACTGATATTAACTAAGGGAAACGAGTATAGAATTGGTGTTCAGTTATTTGCGCCCATTAACATTAATGAAAATCATCGGACGCCTGGATGGGGTTGGTTATCTCGGGCCTCGCCTAAGAGGTGCCATTTGGACCTGATTGGCTGGTCATCTCATTCATGCCTTTCATGACTGCTTGTCCTTGTCACCCCTTTTTTTCTTAGTCCTTGGTGAAATCCATCCATCCTCGAAGGATCACCCATATCCTTGACTTTGGATTCATTTAGACTTCCTCGTAGTCCTCGTCTGGGTCTAACTTGGTGACATATTTGTCCATATGTCCTTGCAGATCTCGTTTGGATCATTGGTTGCATGCTCGTCCAGATGTTCTCTTAAAGTCTTTAAGATGGTGGGTGTCACTCTTCCACTGCATCTGGGCGGCTTAATGCCTGCTCTGACACACTCCTGGTCTAGAGGCCTACTGCCATCTTCTGTTAACTTCCTTCCCACTGACTGTATCTGCAGCAGGTTCTTCCTTTGGTTCTTTGTCAGATTTCCTCAGTCCAACAGATATTTAGTTTATGAACCAGACCATACAGGGAAGGGCCAAAATAGTTAGAGAAAAAAAAAGGCAACAGAGAGAGGGGGATGTTAAGTGATACTAGCTAATTTATATAAGTTTGAAGTTTTTAATGATAGTTTTAAATTTGTCTTTTTTCTTCTTCATTTTATGTTGTTGTTTTTTTTTTCGCAAAGATAAAGTAGATAAGGGAGGGAGACAAAAGTAGAAGTCCACAAGCACATACTTGAGGCACAAACCAATCCTGATAGATATGAGAGTAGATCAGGGAAACGTCAATGGCAGTACGCGAGAATCTGATTGCAGACTTTGTTATCACATAGAGAAAGAAAAGTACGTAAAGTAAGATATGTGAAATAATATGCATAGTGGTTTCACTCTTCACAACAGGCAAAATCACTGGCAAAGAGATTCATCCTTAATCTTTGTCTACAACTATTACAACAACAAACCCTTACAAATGAAAGGTTTCAGTGTCTTTTGTTGAGCGAGAATGAACATGAGAATGAAAGTGAGAGTGAGCTCACACAAAGAATGAATCACAAACTTGAAGATTAACAAATGGATTAACTAGAAAATTACATTAGTATAAACTGATTTCAACTACCACATTGAATTCAATGTACGAAATATACGCACAAGTGAACGGAGACATGAAAAATTCTTTGCAAGCTTCTTGCAAAGCTTACCGGCTCAGAAATGTATGATGCAATCCACAATTCTATTTAATCTACATTCTGGATTCACTACAAAATTCTGATATACCAAGGCAACCATGTCTAGCTGTGCATATCAGACTATGAAAACTTCACCAACGCAGGGAACTATGATGATATTGCCGAACAAAATGAAACAAACTGAAAAACAAGATGGGAAAAATTCATAAATAACTCACTTTACTCTGCATATCTGTGATGGGCACTTGTGACAGTGCCCTAACAAGTATCTAACTATCATGAAATCACATGATTACCTGGGATTTTACTGAGAACATGCAAGCAACTTCTGTGAGGGTGAGAAGGAGGTGATTAATAAGCGAATAAAGATTCTAACTTAAACCCTAGACCTACATGAATGAGCAGATGTAAATAAGGGCTCATACTGACTCAAATAAAAGGTGCAGATCAAATGAATAACTTTAAGTTATTCATACTTACTATCATATGTCAAAGCATAGATCTGTTAGGTAATTTACACAGCCCTGTGCACTAAGGCAAGGGAAAGATATGCTAATTCAGTTAATTCATACAAGATCAACTTGCATGCTCTGTTCTAGCACCAATAGAACGTGTTGCCATTAAGCAGTGTAACAGTTCTGTGCATGAAAATGAACAAAATTAGTAAGAGAATTAAAATGACTGATACTAAAAGAACGAGTGAATTTCTAACAGTCAATCAATGAAACTCATACAGTAGAATGAAGGACCATGCTCAGATTTTGAATGTCCATACAATGACTCAATTATTTGCTATGCCAGTTACATTTGCATTAAATCCTCATCTGAGGATATACTAGATAATTATCTTACAGCCTTGCTGGATGAGGCCACTTGCTAGAATGGGAGAAAATAGATCAATTCCAGGTCTTTCACAAAATCCTTTGTCCAACGTTTCAAGGTGAATATGGCTTGATGAACTGAAAAAACCAAGGCACGTAACCCAAACTGAAAAACGAGTTTCATATAAATGATATTGAGTTAGATCTCTGCCACCAGTTCAAATACCTTGGGGTGATTGTCAATGATGCAGAGTTCATCAGAAACCTGAAGAAAAGGCTGTGTGAGCAGCTGAAGCCACTTAGGACACTTGTTGGCAAAGACCATGGTATCAGTGTCAACATTGTAAGACTCTTTTACTTGTCATACATATGGTCAGTCATAGATTATTATGCAGTGCACCTAGTATTGTTCAGGGAACAGAGTTGACTAGTTTAGAAATTGTAGAAAGTGAGGCCATGAGGATCATTCTTGGTGCCCCTAGAACAACAGGTTTTGTGAATATGAGAACTTAATTTACCTTCTGTTTACAAAAGAATATTATACATAAATACCACATTTAATGTCAAATCAATTAGAGAACCCCTCCATTGTACAGAGTTCCACCATGGAAAATGTCGGACCTAAATGTATATTATAGGACAGCCCCCAAAAAAGACAACTCCCCCTTGCTATACTTAAGCAGTATGCACTTGCAATTATAAATGAGCATCTAGAAACTCTGTCCAATGCGTATGAATGCTACACTGACGGATCCTTACAGTCTGGGAGCAGAGCAAGATGCGCTTTTGTTGCATATAAAAACAATATTTTGCAGTACCTTGGTTGTAGGAGGGTTCATGACTGGTCTAGCACTATGCAAACTGAGTTGGTAGGAATACACATGGCCACCAAATTTCTATTGATTTGAAGGCTCGGGTAATTTTCTGCAATTCACAGTGTGTTCTCCAGGCTCTTAACACTAGACATTGGTGCAGGAAATATTGCAAGTGACATGGTTTTTTTAATTTAAATTTTTGTTTTATTTTTTTATTTATATATTATTTTGTTATTATTATTTTATTTTATTTTTTTAAAATCTGATTGTGAAGGAATAGAGAACTATAGATGGCAATATCAGAACAAAATTTTTATATGAGTATGAGCCTAGCAGGAATACAACATATCCATTCAAATTTGAGAATTGGATAAGTACATGTGTAAAATTATTTTAGGGCGAGAATTTCTGGAAAATTTTCTGTCAAGGTAACCACATCATATACAATATTTTATTTTATTATTATTGTTTATTTATTTATTTATTTATTTATTTTTTTTTTATTTATTTATTTTTTTTTTTTTACTGTAATCCTGATTTTCATGCACAGAAAATTTTCCATGAACACAAGATACCGTGAACTGGGGCAGTGTCATGTGTTCCTGGCAATGGGGCACATCCCTATGGGGTAGGGAAACAGCTGCATTTTCTCCAGAGACATGGGCACAATGCTTCATTAGCACTCCCAGTTCATGGAATTGTGTGTTCATTTGTGTTATACTCTAATAATAAAGAGTCAGGTGTATATACTAATATCACTGTCCAACCAGCGCTTTGAGTATCTGGCCCCAGCGAATCAACATATATCAGTGAAAAGGAAAAAGCCAAACCCAAACCTCTAAACAGAGTGGATCAAGGAAAACGTAAAATGGAGACAACTGTTCAGAGATGTCTGCTATATAAATGCTTGAATAAAAGAATCAAGTAATTGCAAAATACAGTAAATCCTCCTCTTGCATTTTAATGTAGACTGGCAGTATTTGACATTACTTGTTTTTTGCTACTTATTCATTGGTTAACACAGAGGCACTGATGTATTTCTTATTTATTTCATTATTACAATTGTTTTTTATTTATAAGTTTTAACACAGTATTTACCATTCCAGAATGATGAAAGACGATGTGCACAGATAGCAGTTGAAAGTGTTATAACATGGGGTGAAGCAGTAGGTGTCGCTGACCTCCCACAGGAAACAGCACGTGCAATCGCTGCTGATGTTACGTATAGGTTAAGACAAACTTTGCATGTAAGTTTTTGCAAGAATTTATTGTTATTTTTCATACCAATTTTATTAAAGACTGTGGTATTTAAAATTTGTAATCTATCATCTGTCAAAAGTGAAAGCATCTTCTATAAAAAAAAAAAATTTACTGTCCAAACAAGGTGTGTGGGCAGTTTCTCAGACACTGCAAACGTCGAAGGCTGACCCCAGATGATATAAATAGAGCTCTCAAGTGGATGGATGCACCTTCCATATTAGGGTAAGTATCAAACACTAAGATATATCAGGACAACCTTAGACTTAATAGATTATACAAATGGACAAGTGCATTGATTATATATACTCCATGTTTTTGGTGATCACTGTCAATAACATTCCAGAGGAAAATATGTAATATTGCATTTATTTTTGCAATTGCTAAGTCCAGTATTATTCAAAGATGATTCCATGCAGATGATTTTACAAGTCAGCTTTTCTTTTCCAGGTATACAGGCAGTGAGCCTGTGGAATGGGTCAGTGTTGGGGAGGTTGGTGTTCACATACCACATGACCCTACTGTGAATTTGGCGAGCACTGCTCTTAGTGGACATATTTTCCACCAGCCAGGCAGTCCATGTGTCAGAGGTTGGTACAAATGCAGAGTGATTTATAATCTTTTTGGCTCAGTGTTGTGTTAGTCACATGTATTTTTTTAGGTAGAATGATAATGGTGTCTTTGATATTCACCATTTTAAAATTCTGTGTATATATATCTTCCTTTCTCTCTCTCTCTCCCTCGCTGACTACCACCTGTTCTTACAAGGTCTTACAGTCTCATAAAGAGAGCCAAGCCAAGATTCACACCAATTTGTCTTATTACAAATGTCTATTGTAATTCACTTTTTAATTCATTTAAAACGTTCTCACACTGATGGAACAAAATGTACCAATCAGAGAAATCTGCACTGAGTTGGGCACTCTAAGGCAACCATTTATCACCTGTTGGCTGCTGCTGGCAGCCAGCCTACTTATATCACTCCCACACACAAATGCATCTCTAGTCGCTCCAGGAAACTTCACAAAAACATCTCTACTCAGACCATACGCCAAGTAAATGCAGCACAAATGGCTAGACTTTGCCAATAAATATAAGAACTAGACACCTAAGATGTGGGAACGTGTCATGTTTAGTGATGAATCTACACTCAGATGCTTCAGAAGCAAGCAGGGTAAGATGAGGCGGCCACAAGGTGCTCAC
>NC_061841.1:13403290-13408290 GCF_019202785.1 Penaeus chinensis
TTTTTTTTTTTTTCTTATCATGCTATTAACCTATTGCCAACGGTCATGGCACATACATCTATGCCATACCTACTGTGAGTTTACTTGTTTAATTGTTTTTAGACAAAGATGGCTACACTTGTACTAAGTCACCAATGAGCCAGTTATGAGTACTGCCTGTCTCGCCAGTTCACCCTTTTCATTGATGTACGGAAATATTTTATGCTATTTAATTTTGCCGTTGTTAATGTTTATAAAATTATACTAATTATAATTTTTACAATAAAAACCACACCGTCAATATTCATAGCACTAGTAAAAAATACATTTTTCCCGCCAATTCAAGGAAAGGTGAAATCAGGTAAGATCTACCAATTAACTCCTTTGTGGCTAAGCGCTAGCAGAGCCATCTATGTACAGAGACATTTCACAAAAATATAAAGAATGAGCACAGCATATTCCCCATTTTTTATTCATTTTCCCCGGCAGCAATGGGTTAATATTGTTACTAAATTGTTATTAAAATTTGCCTACAGCAATATTAGATAAAAGAAAATATATTTGAAAATAAAGGAAAAAGGTAAACAAGTGAGGCAAGTAGTACTGGTATTTGGCTCATTGGTGGCTTTGCATGTGTGGAGCCATCTGTGTGTAAAGTAAAAAAATTTAATAAATTAAACTCTTAGTGGGCATGGCATGTACGCACATTCCATCCTTGATGGCTTAGGTTAATGATACTTTTCTAAAGATTGCCAAATTAGACCTACAAAATTTTGCTTTTAGGCTTGTAGAAAAATGATGACCAAAGCTAGGAAAAGTAATGAATTTTACTTCTGTTGATATGGGGCACTACCTCTGAATTTTGAAAAATGGGGTCACAATACAGGTATGCCTAAGAAATGACCCCTAGTCATAATTTTATGTTTAGGGATGTGGAAAACATTTTTAAAAGTTATTTACTTTTGCAGCAACAATGAGATCCATCCAAAATTTCTGATACATGGTGTTACTGTTATATTCTTTATTATATGTCATGAAGTAATCAGGGCTAGATCACAAAACCCATAAACTATTCTCAGGCAAATTCAATCATGATACCATCACCAGCACAGTATAGTTACAAGCATGTGTTGATTTTTCCATCAAATACTGTAATTTCCCTTGTATTTTTTTCCATTTTATTCTTAAAATTTATGATTAAAACTTAAATGGGAGTGAGACTGATCATAGTTTATAACTATTTTAACTGATATTCATAAATAATGTTGAAATTAATTGCCTCGGGGACATTCAGGAGGACCTAAACTTGTAGTGGTGAAAAAGTCAAAATTTTTATATACACAATTGTCCTTCTTGCATCTAAAAGGAAATGGATTTAAGGCATTATAATCATATGGTAGCTTTTCCAAGCATAAACAAAATTCCCTAACCTCAGTTTCAGCCAGGTTAACTCAAATATTTTCATGCATAAGATGGTGATGATCTTAACCCAATATGCCAACGGGGAAAATTAATAAAAAATGGGGGAAATGCTGTGTCTGCATTTAAAGTTTTTTTTTTTTTTTTTATGAAATGTCTCTGCACATAGATGGTTCTGCTAGTGCTTAGCCACAAAGGAGTCAATTAGTAGACCTTGTGACCTTACCTGATTTGAATTGGTGGGAAAAAATGTATTTTTTACTAGTGCTATGAATATCGATGGTGTTATTTTTATTATAAACATTATAATTACTTTAATGTTATAAATATTAGTAACAGCAAAATAAGATAATGTAAAATATTTTCGTAAATCAAAAAAAAGGGCGGGACAGGCAGTACTCGTAACTGGCTTATTGGTGACGTAGTACAAGTGTAGCCATCTATGTGTAAAAACAATTAAACAAGTTACTCACAGTGAGCATGGCATGTACATACACGTCATGCCTGTTAGCATTGGGTTAAACAATATGGTTTATACAATATATGATGGAGGTCAAGGTAAAGATCTCAATTGTTTTCCAGGTTGTATCAAGACAGCCAGGGTGTCGTGGAACGTGGGAAACAGTGGTGACAAGTCTTGGAGGAGTGGTAGCAAGTAGCAGCTGTCCTTGGGGTCAACATATAGGAGCTCTCACAGGTCTCCTTATCTTAGGTGCTCCAGCTATATTGCACAGCTTAACACCAATTGCTCGACCATACCATGTCCGCCTCACTCATGCTATCTCACAATCCTCCATAACAACATCTCGGGACATTCATGATGCTCATACAACAAGTTGCCTACTTCTAGTAAGTATTTTGAAATGTGAGCTTGCTTGTGTGTGTTAGCAGTGTAAAGAGATGTTCTAGGTGTGTTACTCCTAATTCATGTATTGTATTGTTCTTGCATTGTGAGGAACACCAACCTAGGAACATTTTTTTTTTTTCTTTCTTTCTTTCTTTTCTTCTCTTTTTCTTTCTTTTTGCTAATACTAGGAATATTTTGAAATATTTTTTTTTGTACTATGTGAAAAAATATGTGGACTTTGTTTGGTTTGTGTTCAATTTGATTCCAGTTCATTCAAAGTAATTTATCTTCTTTAAAAGTAGCATTAGCTTCTTATCAAAGTTTTCTTCAGATTTAATGACAGCATTAATTGTCTCATTTTATTTCCCTAAATTTCAGGCAGGATTAGTGAAGGTTATGTCAGCTTTTGTGAAATGTCTTCCTGACAGTTTTGTTGTATCTCCACCCACGAAGAACATACTTCACACTTCCGTAAAACACAGCAGTGATGACTTTATATCTCCTGGCAGCATAGGTGATAGTGATGTAACTTTTGAGCAAGTGCAGGAGATATACAAGTTGGGAGAAGAGTCTTTTGGAAGTGCCTTTGTTGTTCAAGTTCCTGGTGTTTACCTTTGCTTCAGCCACGATCATATACCAAGCTTTCTTAATTCGTCTGTGTACCGTGACCAAGCTAGCACAGGAGATGCACTCCTTAACCCACCAGCCACAAAAAAAGCCAGAAATATAACCTGCCATTCTACTAATAAGCCAAAGCCAAGAAGAAATCAACATGTACTTCCTACCCAGGTATTTGAAGGTTACAAGTCACTGTCAGATAGGCCTGTAAATATTCCCATGAGTATTCAAAGCTGTCGGGAAAAAAGTGTGGACAGCCTTAAGAAGAAGAGGAATTCTCTTCCAGCAGTAAATCCTCATCCACACCGTGCTCTCCTGGCTCACTATAGTTCTCGTATCACAGGCTGCATGCCTCACAATACTTTCACAAGACCTTTACATCCACCTCTTCGACCTGGATATTCTCTGCAGTATCTTATACTTTAATCATATTACAGCAGTCATGGAGAGAAGTAATTATCCTAATTATAGAATAGTCTAAGCAGACTTACATCACTAATCCATGCACACTTACAAACTCATGGACGCATGTATGCACACACACATGCACACACATGCACACACACGCACACACACGCACACACACGCACACACACGCACACACACAGAAACACACGCAAATACTCACACAAACAGGCGCGCACACACACACACACACACACACACACACACACACACACACACACACACACACACACACACACACACACACACACACACTAAAACACACACACTCACACTAAAACACACACACACACTAAAACACACACACACACTAAAACGCACACACTCACACTAAAACGCACACACTCACACTAAAACGCACACACTCACACTAAAACGCACACACTCACACTAAAACGCACACACTCACACTAAAACGCACACACTCACACTAAAACGCACCCACTCACACTAAAACGCACACACTCACACTAAAACGCACACACTCACACTAAAACGCACACACTCACACTAAAACGCACACACTCACACTAAAACGCACAAACTCACACTAAAACGCACACACTCACACTAAAACGCACACACTCACACTAAAACGCACACATTCACACTAAAACGCACACCCACACTAAAACGCACACACTCACACTAAAACGCACACACTCACTAAAACGCACACACACACTCACACACTCACTCACACACTCTCACTCACACACTCACTCACACACTCTCACTCACACACTCAGTCACACACTCACTCACACACTCACACTCACACACTAACACACTCACACTCACACTCTCACTCACACACTCACACTCTCACACACACTCTCACACTCTCACACTCACACACTAACACACTCACACACTCACACACACACACACACACACTCACACACTCACACACTCACACACTCACACACACACACACACACACACACACACACACACACACACACACACACACACACACACACACACACACACACACAGACTTTTCCTCTCTCTTATGTGTCTTTTGATAATCAGACTTGATTAACTTACATTACATAGTTGGTCTATATTTTTATGGCTAATTTTTATGAGAGTTCCCGTTATTTATTTCCATTCGTCTGTACTTATTCAAAATGGTCAAGCCATCAGTTGTATATTCTTAGCACACAATTATATCACAATGTCATTAAAATTAAAAGGTAATATAAATAAACTGTCTTTGTATATTTTCCTTTTACCTCATACCTTTTATTACCATATTTCACTTTAAGAATAGAATCAAAGTTTTTGGAAAGCATTTTTCTAAAGCTTATCCAAATGCATATAGCTGTTTTAAAAATCTATAATCAGTAAAAGGTGTACTTCTAGAATCTCTAATAGGAGATGGATACTTCAACTTCTATATTTCAAATTCTTTGGCTCTGATGCTAATAGCTGTCAATTATGCCTCATGTAAATTATTATAGTGAAATGTCTGAAACTTTATCAGGAGGGCAAATGCCAACTCACAGATGATAAATCCTTCTTTATTACTTTTGTTACCCCAGAGAGGCAGTAGGGGACTACACATGAAAAGAGATCACACATATAGAACATAAACTTTATGACAAGGGAAACTGCCATAATAAACCATTGCTGCATTTGAGGAGGACACTAATATGGAGTTAATGTT
>NC_061841.1:13413290-13455790 GCF_019202785.1 Penaeus chinensis
GGCGACGGGGGGTTCTAAAGTTGACCCGAAGAGTAGCCACCACTATTCTATGGTCAGTTCCACCCTGCAGTTCTGGAGGATCCTCCATCGAGTGCTAACGAGGATGTGGTCGATCTCCTTGGCCACTCTTCCTGTATCGCTGTACCAAGTCCAGCGATGCGGGACAGAACGCTGATGCCAGGAGCCAGAAATCCTCAATTTCTGGGACCTAGCAAAGTCACGGAAAAGGAGGCTATTCTCACTGCCAGCATCAGCTCCTGAGCCATGAGGACCGACAGACATCTCGTAGCCAGCTCGATCACAGCCGGATACCGCATTGAAGTCGCCCAGCACAATACGAATATCTCGCCGAGGACATCTGTCTGCCACAGATGCAAGTTTGGCGTAAAACATCTCTTTCACCTCAAGTTTATATACATCCGTAGGAGCGTATACAGCAACAAGAGACATGAAGTCAAATGAAAGCTTCAGTCTCAATACCATGATACGCTCATCGACTGGAGTGACCTCAACTACCAAGGGTTGAAGTCTGCTGGAGATGGCTATGGCTACTCCCTGGAGATGGTGGCCATCGCTGCGGCCCGACCAGTAGTAGGTGTAGCCACCCTCACTAATCGTGCCACTGCCAGGTCTTCTCACCTCCGAGAGAGCAGCCACCTCAACTCTCAGCTGTTTCAATTCCCTCGATAGTAGTGGTAACCGATCGTCCTGTCGCAGGGAACGGATGTTCCAAGCCCCCACCCTGACAGTCCGCCTGAGGTCTAACCTCGGGCAGTCACTCTGGGTGGGCGCCACCTCTGCCACCCCTACCGACGCCGCCCCATATAGAGGAGGTTGGCTGGCTGCAGGCCCCATAATCCACCTGCAGGGCTCCCTAGGTCTTTCCCCCACAAGCATCACGCCAGGCTGGCGGCCGCTGGGACCCAGCTGGGACTGAGGGTAACCCCCCCTCCCCACCCGAGTCCCAGCGGTCGCCAACCCAGAGGGACCCACAGCCCGCCGTACTTGCTGGGTAGGAGGGACTTTAGCCCTCCCCCCAGCGTCAACTTCTATATTAGACGTTGCCAGTGGTTATCTCGGGGGGGCCGACTGGCAAGGCCTGCCTCCCCACAGCCGCCCATTAACCCCAGGGGGCGCGGGGGACAGGAGTTAGTACGAAGCCAGGGCGTATCCACACGCCGGTGGGCCATAGCTCCGTACCTTTAGGGCCTCCTGCTGCTCCAAGAGCCTCCACAGTTCAGCCTAGGACCGCAAGGTACCTAGTTTCCATGGGTGGCCACGAGGAGGCACTGTAGAAGTCTTGATGATGGAGAGGCTATGTGCTGGCAGGGGAGTCTTATGCATAGCTGCTCCCTTTTTCGCACCAGGCTAGCCAGCGGTGGCAGCTGAAAGCGGGAAGGCATGCAAGCAGGCACTTAACGCTAACTAGGCTACCACACCATCGCTTCACATCATCCCGAGCATGAAGCACCCACCCATAAATATGTATATACATATATATCATATATATATATATACACACACACACATACATACATATATATCATATATATAATATATATATACATATACATATAATAATATACATATATATATGATATATACATATATATATGTATATATATATATATATATATATATATATATTATATATAAGTATATACGTACAGGTTCATCGCACAAGCATTCCGCCCAATCCCTTTGTGTCTCGATGGTATATGACCACCCCACAATTTCACTGTTTGTTGTTTCCCATGTCGTTTTGTTTATGCTACATCACTCCCCTCCCCAGATTTATCGCCCAGATTACTCTAACAAGAGTGATAAATCCCATGACGATCATGCATCTACGGCAAAGAGCCTATATATAGGTCTTTTCCCTGGGTGGTGCATGGCGGTAGTATGGAACCCAAACACTTCTGTTAGACTCGCTCTGGGCTTTCACAGAAAACACCCTTTTGGTGTTTTTTTTCTGTTTTATTCAGCATTTCAGTTGCTGTCTCTTTTTCTGAATGACCTGTGATCACTTGTTTCTTTATTTCACAAGTTTTCCACCAAATCTTTTGCATTTAACAGTATGTAGAGTGCATTGAAAATTACATACACAAAAGAGATTGAGGACATACCTAGAAAATTATTGTGAAAAAATATTTTTCCCAATTTGTCTCTCTTTTCTGTTCGTCACCAATCAAGAGGGCCCTGACCCATACCCGCTTCCTGAGAATAGACCCTTCCACTTGACGTAGGTAATTATCCACATCAGCCTCACCTAGAGGACCATCCTAGGTGAGACTGATTGATTATTTAAAATTATCTGCCTCGTCAACAGCTAAGGTCATTAGCGGCGAACATTTTGTTAGTCTGAAATATTAAACATTTAAAACGTTACAAATCTATCAATAAATGTCATAAATAACAATAAATATATACAAAAATCAAGGCATAAACATTATTCTCTAATGTCTAAAAACTATTGCATAAACATTATGCATAATTATATTTTATTGAATTTTATTTATTTCCCTAAGGAAACTAATAAGACCTTCTCTGTCACAATCCTCCCCCAATACGTTTTTCAGTGTATATGAGGTAGACAAGTACTTACGTCTTTGGTCTGACAATGTTGCACATCTTTCCACCACATGTGCGTCCGTTAATGGCTCTTGGCATTCCTCACAGCGTGCTTCACTTTTCGCCATCATCGGCCCATTAGTTAGTCTTGTGTGCCCAATTCTCAGTATTGTTAATACAACTTCTACTTGTCGGTTGGGATGGATGCTGGTCACCCAACTGCCAAAGTCATCTCTAATCTCTCGCAGTTTGTTTCTAGAGGTATGCCACCATTGTTCCCTCCATTTATCACGAAGACAATTCCTGATGCTGGGTTTCAAATCAGTTTGTGGGAGAGGAAAACGAGCATCACAGGGCTGAGTGGCAGCTGGCTTGGCCTTCCGATCAGCTTGCTCATTCCTACTGATACCAATATGTGCTGCCACCCAACACAGTTATCTTTTTACGTGCTGACATCAGTGCAAGCCAATCTTGAACCTCCCTCACCACTGGATGTGATGAGTTTAAGCTCTTGATTTTTTGCAAGGCACTACGAGAGTCACAATATATTACAACGGATTGGGTTGAAGGTCTCTAGTCATCTTGACTGCTGCAAGGATGGCATGTTGAAGAAATATCTCTGACTTCTGCTTCGGATCTCTCCCCTTTCCCAATTCTGATGAAATCCATCTCGACTTGATTAGTCCAAGGGGGGACTTGGGAAGTTCCAACAGCCAGAACCTTTGTAAGATTTAAATTAGATCTTTCATAAGATTCCTCATTCTCCTGCCATAGGATCGGCTATCCTCAAGGGGGTTAAAAACTAATCTGGATATAGGAGATCCCGGAATCCTTTGTAGTCTCGTGTAGTAAATTAGGTTCATGTAGTCCCAGCGTAATGAAGGAGGTGATTCTCCACTCTCAGCATACAGGGACTCCACAGGTGAAGACCTGAAAGCCCCTATACAGATTCTAGGAGCTTCATTATGTACCGAGTCCAACATCCGGAGAACAGCGGGAGTTGCAGATGAATAAGCCTCGCATCCATAATCAAGTTTACTATGGATAAGTGCTCGGTAAAGTCGAAGAAGCATTGTGCGGTCTGCACCCCAAGACAGGTGTGAAAGAACCCACAAAATACTACGCGCTTTTGTAGCTTTTACCTTTAACTGTTTAATGTGAGGTACCCATGTAAGCTTTGAGTGAAAAATTAGACCCAAGTACTTTACCTCTTGGACAAAATGCAGTGGGTTTGCTCCTAAATAGAGGGAAGGATGGAACTTGAACCCATGGTATGTTGCCCATTGCACAACCAGATTTATTGTAGTCTACATGTGTTTTTGCACATCCTGTAAGCTTCCTCCTGAGCATTACAGTGTAAAGTCAAAATTAGACCCAAGTACTTTACCTATAGAACAAAATGCAGTGGGTTTGCTCCTAAATAGAGGGAAGGGTGGAACTTGAACCCATGGTATGTTGCCCATTGTACAACCTGATTTATTGCAGTCTACATGTGTTTTTGCACATCCTGTAAGCTTCCTCCTGAGCAGTAAAGTGTATAGTCATCCACATACAGACTACATGAGACAGCACTTGGAACGACCTTTACGATGTCATTTATAGCACTGGCAAACAGGGTCACACTTAAGACACTCCCTTGTGGGACCCCTTCTAGCTGGTCTTCCAGGTTAGAGAAGCTGTTTCCCACCCTCTCTCTAAACTTCTTGTCAGCAAGGAAGCTTTGTATGAAGGTAGGCAATGCTCCTCTTAAACCAATGTCATTCAGCTTCATGAGTATGCCATGCTTCCAAGTAGTATCATAAGCCTTTTCAAGGCCAAAGAAGACTGCAAACATGACGTCGCTGTGGGAAGGAATTCTGTATAACAGTTTCCATCCTCACAAGTGCAACTGTGGTCGATCTCATTTTTCTAAACCCATATTGATATAGGGTCAGCACGTTTTCCTTTTCTAGCAGCCATGTCAACCTGAAGTTTACCATTTTCTCCATCAACTTGCAGATGGTGAGAGAAATTGGTCTATAATTCCTTGGTATGGAAGCATCCTTGCCAGGTTTAGGGACAGGAATGATTATAGCTTCATTCCATGTGGATGGCACTGTGCCCTCCCTATAGATCCTATTGAATAGATCCAACAGGAACGTTTGGGAGCTCTCCGGTAACTGAGATATCATTTGGTATGGAATATCGTCAGTTCTTGGGGTAATCTTACGGCAGAGCTGTAAAGCAGACTCCATTTCCTTGCTCAAAAATGGCAAGTTGTATGGAAGTTCTGCTGCAGTGCTATTGAAGAACGACACTGGGTGTCGTTCCTGTTCAGCCCGAAGAGTAGAGAGTCGGGCATCTCCAGAGGAGATCTCTGCCATGGATATTGGCAGCTCATTTGCAACATCTGTTTTGTCTGTGAGGATTATGCCATCTATTTTTAGAGCAGGTGCTGATATGGATGTGCTCTTTCCAGCGATCTTACGCACCTTGTCCCATACCCATGCTAAGGGGGTCCCAAAGTTAATCAAGGAGACATACTGCCTCCACGATGTCCGCCTAGCCTTCTTTAGCACTCGCCTGGCCTTGGCTCGGGTCTTTTTGTACTGGATCAAGGTTTCATCACTTGGACATCATTTCAACTGCCTTAATGCAGCTTTTCTTTCTCTGACAGCTTGTTGGCATTCACCAGACCACCATGGTACTGGAGGTCGACGGTACTGCCCACTACTTCTGGGAATTGATGCTTCTGCTGCAAGGTGAATTCGTGATGTGAAATGATTAACAACATCTTGAACACACTGGAAATCATTCAAAGATTCTTGCAATACTGCAGTTGATCTAAAAACGATTCCAGTCTGCATGTTCAAGTCGCCTTCTCTGCACTCCATAAGCTGGAATACCATTCACCTCTTCCAAAAGTATTGGAAAGTGGTCGCTTCCATGTAAGTCTTCCATGACCTACCAAGTAAAATTCAACTGTGAATCAGGTGAACCAATTGACAGGTCAATATTGGAGAATGTCCCAGTTTGAATTTGGAAATGTGTGGGTGCATCACTGTTCAGTAAAACTGCATCTACTCTTGAGCACAAGGACTCCAAGACCCTTCCTCGAGAGTTGCACAAAGTGTCTCCCCAGAGGTGCTGCCGACCACTGAAGTCTCCCAAGAGTAGAAATGGATGAGGCAACTGCCCAAGAAAATCTTTCAAATCATCTATGTTGAGATTATGTGGAGGGAGGTAGATGGATGCAACAATAAAAGGTCGTGTCAAGCCTATCCTCACAGCCTTCACCTGCAGTGTCGTCTGCAGGTGGATGGCCTGGAAGGGAATGTTCTGACGTACCATCACTGCTACTCCTCCATGAGGTCCATTATCAAAGGTCCCATAATGGGCTTGAACTTGGAATCCTCTCAAGCAAATTGGACGATTTTCCCTGGTCATAATATCTTGCAGGCATACACAAACTGGATTACATGAAGCTATCAGATGTTGCAGTTCTTCCCATTTTGCATGAATTCCCTGACAGTTTCAAGTTGACAAACTACTTCATAAGGTGTTTGGCAGCAAGGCCCTCTCCCCACACCTTTTAGAGCGGGAGCCCAGAGGGGTCAGCCTAGCTAAAAAGGTTACCAATTCTAACCCACATAGCAATGGTCCTTGTGCTTGCCCATATATGAAAATAAAAGTCTGCCGGGCCTGCAGTGGTGGACAAGGTCGTGAGGTCATGTCAAAATTGTAGCCCCATAGCATTTATTAAGGCCCAGACTTTGGCTAATGTTAACGGTTTGGTCTGTAAAATATGGTTAAAGTTATACTCATTGCCATAAAAAGATGCCATTCGCACCATATTTCTCAACTAAAACAGTTTTTACAGACCAAACCGTTAACATTAGCCAAATGTTGTCGGAATATAAGTTGTTTGTCTTATCCATTGGAATCATTTGCGACCATCCTGTCATCTCTGCTGTGATGTTCAGATCAGACCCAAAGTCTGGGCCTTAATAAATGCTATAGGGCTACAACTTTGACATGACCTCACGACCTTGTCCACCACTGCAGGCCCGGCAGACTTTTATTTTCATATATAGGCAAGCACAAGGACCATTGCTATGTGGGTTAGAATTGGTAACCTTTTTAGCTAGGCTGACCCCTCTGGGCTCCCGGTCTATTTAGTCTGTCCCCTTCCAGCATCTTGGGAGTACCTTTTGATGGGTTGTTTACCTTCGGAACTAGTTTCCACAGGCTTCCTTTGGACAGGCTCAGGATTTCTTTGCTTGGGCAAAGGACGGACCTGAGCCTTCTGTTCAGGAGCATTCTGTCTAGCCCCTGCGGATGTGGTGACAGCTGGGGCTGTCACCATTGAGGCCTCTGGAGCCCTGCCTGATGGCTCCAAAGACTCCACTCTAGGAGGAGTGTTTTGAACAGGCTTATGATTCGTCTGCCTAGCAGCAGAAGCCCCTATGGATGTAGCGGCAGCTGGAGCTGTCACCGTTGAGGCCTCTGGAGCCTTTACTGATGGCTCCAAAGACCTCAATCTTTCACTCCTACTCCGTTTCTGGTGAAACAACTCACCAGAGGCAGTTTCAGCATTTGAGGACTGATTTTTAAAGGTAGTGGCAGAGTGTGTGGTATTAGAAGTATTGGAAGGTAAGGGATGGCGGGAAGGAGGATGGCCTAGAACCGAAGCAAAGGACTTACCCGGCTGTGCAAACAGCACACGGGCACGTCGCTTTGCTTCTGCAAAATTAACTTTCTCCTTGCTCCTTATTACCAATACTTCTTTTTTCAAACTTGTACCTTTTACATTGCTTTGAAGACGCTTCATGTTCTTCTTTGCAGTGGTAACATCATACTGGTCCTGGACAGTTCTCATCTCCTTGATGACCTGTCGTACCACACTTTACACACACACTCTTGGTTGTCTATTTTCCTTAAAACGGCAAGAGTTGTTTCATAAGTTTAAAGGAGAGCTGGTGTCGACTGTCCCAAACTATCAGCTTTCTTCTTAAAACGTTTTACTGCCACTACATTAATATTCTTTAGTTCTTCTAACAGTTTCTTCTCAGAATACCTCATCGGGTCTCGGGAAAAGATAATTCCCTTACACTGATTGAGTGTTTTGTGAGAACATGAGACTTGAGCCTCAGGAATGTTGCATATAACATGTAGACGGTCACTTTCGTCTGATGAAACCTCCACTTTAGACTACCATCTCGCTGTGGAGTGATGCGAGGATCACGTTGACATACCTTAACTATCTTCCGATGTACTTGAAAAATATCAAGATCCATGACTAATACACCATGAATGGTCTTCACAACTAGGTATTTACTATATGAGATATTTTCATATTTACAGGTAAGATTTCCGTAATAGCTTGAGGAGGACTTTTCTCCTTACCTGGTTTGGGAGCTCGGGAACCATTACGATTCCCATTCTTGCCCTTAGGAAACTGGTAAGGTTCCAGAGTGACAACATGTGATGTTCCATAAGGATTGGCCTCTTTAGGGGAAAACAACAATGGTACCCCTTCCATGACTATGGTTTGAAGAATATTCAGTAGGGTATTTGTTGGCATGAGGTCACTTGACAGTTTCCTTAATCCTGCCATAACCAACCCCTGACTTTCTTTAACCTCATGTAACATTGTTATAATGTTCCCGTCAAAATAGCCTGTTGTATCTCCACCGCAGCCTTACCCCAGTGTCCCCAAGGCTACGTTTAAAACCTTTAGAGAACCCTCCATTCTCTTTTGGGCAGAATCCAAATTCTCTACCTCCCCCAAGACACTATCAAGCAGAGATTAGGAAACCTCACTCATATGATAGGCCTGGCTTGCAGTCGCTTCTGTGGATACTAATCGTGTATGTCGCTGGTCAATTCAATTATTTGTTACAAACCACATGACTAAGTTTGCCACATCCCCCAACACCGATATTCCCTCCACAATAGAGCGCATAAAGTCTTTACAATGAATAGTCATGAATGGTCTCTTTCATTTTATCTAATGTTTTCTGTAAAGCAGTGTTTACAGATGTCCCGTGATAAGTCTGATGGTTTCGACTCAGATCTATTATCCTCTGTGATTTTCCCTGTAAAACTAGCAGGGAAAATCATATACAAGTCTTCTTGCTTCATTTGTGGCTCCATGAATGCTTGCAACTTCACTCTCACTGGGATTAATTGAATAGAAGATGTATAAAGCACCTTTGCCTGGGGTATAAACGCAAATCCCGTGTTGGCCAGCATGTCCTCCGACTCTAACATGGCCCCACATCCATAATCATTTGAAAAATCGAATACAATGAATATCTACACAGGATGAAAACTAAATCCTTTAAACTTCCACATTTAAATTCTTTCCCACAGAATGTGTCCCATGTGATTCAAGAGAAGCCTTTTGTCCGGAGGTCACTGCCCTCACTTCCTGGACCCTTAAAGCACCTTTGCCTGGGGTATAAACACCAATCCCGTGTTGGCCAGCATGTTTTCCAACTCCATCATGGCCCCACAACCATAATTGTCTGAAAAATCGAATACAATGAATATCTACATAGGATAAAAACAAAATTCTTTAAACTTCCACATTTAAATTCTTTCCCACATATAGTGTCCCATGTGATTCAACAGAAGCCTTTTGTCTGGAGGTCACTGCCCTCACTTCCTGGACCCTTAAAGAATCGCAGCCCTTAAATCTGTGCATTAAATCAAACAATGGAGAATTCCTGATTATACGATGATAAGCAATTTTCTAGATTATCAAAACCAATGTTCTCAAAATCTTGATAGAACCCCACTTACTCTTTCTACCTGCCCATTAGAGCTAAGATGATATGGGGTTATTACAAATTATAAATTCCCACTTGTTCACAAACAGTCTCAAATAGTTAATTCAAGAACTCCCCTCCCCCATCAGAGATAACCTGAGAAGGAACCCCTTATTCGTAACAACAGTGCTAACGAATGCCCTCGCCACCTCTGACGGCTCCTTTGACTTTAGAGGGGCTGTATATTAATACTTTGTCAGAGTGTCTACCTCTGTAAGTGTAGTGACCCAAGCCAGACCCTCCAGGGGAAGCGCCGAGAATACCTAAGTTCCCCTGCATTAAAGAAGCTGCGTTCCCCGAGCCAAACCAGAGATTGAAAATCTGGCAAACTTTTGTTTTCTTAATTTCTAATAACCCTGTTTTATATGTAGTCCTTTTAAACGAAGATAGTAACCATTTTTTTTATTTCATATATTATATATATAAAATAAACTATATTATCTATATTATATACATTTATGATTTTGTCAAAAAAAAGCCTTCTTGTTAAAGTACAATATAGCTCCCATATTAAGGATTTACTTAAGCTGACGCAAATTCATGATATTCGAGTTAAAGTAACTATTCCTATTGAGTGATCTTTCACAGGGATTTGAGGACGACGGAAGAAAGTGAAATTGTCGAGAGCATGAAGAACCAAGACGTAGTGAACGTTCATTGTATGATCAAGAAGGATGGGAATGTGCGAACGAAAACTGGACTGTGTTTTTTGACCTTTGCTTTGATTAAATTCCCAGAATATATCAATGTTGGATATTGTAATAGATGTCAAAAAATCGGAAACACCTCATTAAGATGTATTGATAAAGACGAGTAAATTTGTTTGCCGTAAATGTGCACCATCACATATACTAGCCAGATTTCCAAATGTGCTAACTGTGGAAGTCCCCATCAGTCAGGATCTGCTGAGTGCAGCATCCTGAAGGAGACTGAGACATTAGCATATATGAGAAGGCATGAAGTTAGTTACACTGAAGCTAAGAGGAAAGTGGAAAGTTTGACACACAAACCCGATATTTCCTATGCTGCAGAAGTAACTAACATCACCCCTAGTGCAAGTAATGTCAGTCAACAGCTTGCAGCTAAGGATAAAGAAATTGCTGAACTGAAACAAACCGTTAAAGAATTAAACATGAAAGTATATCAACTGACGAAATTGGTCGATCAAATGGCTGCATCAACATCCTAAGGAGGCTGATACCGAATCACAGTCCGGAGCGCACCTCCCCGTCCGGGCTACTCCCCGTCCGTCCTTCACCAGGAGGTGCAGGACATGGAGGCTTCTGTCTCCAAACCATCCCGAGAGAGGTCCCCAGGAAGCGAGGGAGAGGAGGCCTGTCAAAGTCTTAGATCTACAGTAAATGACCTTAAATTAATAGCCTCGTCCTATGCTCCCGATATCATAGTTCTCTAAGAAATGCATTTAACACACCTCGTCTCTGACGAGGTCGTTTCGCTGAGGAACTATTTATGTCGGAAGGATCGTGAGGGTAGGGGTGGAGGCGGAGTCGCCATGTACATCCACCAAACCTCCCTTTAACTGAAGTGACTATTGATTCTACAGTGGAGTTTGTCGCATGCAAAGTAAAAATCAATGGCACGTATCTGACTATATGTTCAATTTATTGTCCACCTGATAATGTGATAATCTATGATGATCTCTTTGCATTTTAGGAACGTCTGCCACAAAATAAAGTAATTTTAGGTGATTTTAATGCTCATCATACGTTATGGGGTTCCCTGTGGGTGGATGGTAGAGGTGAGCAAGTAGTTAAATTGATTAATGAGTCTGATTTAGTCCTTTTGAATGATGGTAGTCCGACGCGGGTGGACGATAATACCGGTCATTTGAGCTTTATTGACTTATCACTGGTCTCCTCATCAATAGCAGCCAAGTGCCTGTGGCACACCATTGACGACTCGTTGTGAAGCGATCATCTTCCTATTTTGATTGAATATTCATGCGACACAGTGAGAACGCCTTCAGCAACTAAATTTAACGTAAAAAGAGCAGACTGGGTCGCCTTCACAAGGAGCGTCAAGCTCGAACTTGTTGGAGAAACCATTGATAATAAAGTAAATAATATTCAGAATTCGATTTTAAAAGGAGTATTGCTATCCATTCCTAAAACGCTATCCATTCTTAAAACAGATAGCGTTAAGCATGAAGTTCCATGGTGGACACCAGATTGCCACAGGGCGCTGTGCCGACGCAATAAGGCCTACAGGCTTTTCAAAAATAACATAACAAATGAGAACTTTTACAACTACAAACTTGCAAGAGCTAGGGCTCGTAGAATAAGACAAGCAAAAAGAGACTCCTGGCGAAGATTTGTCTTCCCAATCAACACGATACAAAAATATCAGAGGTTTGGTCCACTGACAAGAAAATCAGTGAGAAAAAAACATCTTTTAGAATTAACATCATTCACGAGGATAACAATTTAGATTCACCTAGAGACATTGCTAATGCACTCGCCAGGCAGTTCTCTCATAGAAGTAGCTCAGCAAATTACCTTCCCGCATTCCTGACCATCAAGGAAGCGGCTGAGCTGCAACCTATTCACTTTACCACAGGAGATGACTTTGATTACAATAAAGACCTAACAATGAATGAGCTTGTCCGAGCCCTAGAAGTACTTTGGCAGACACTATGATAAATACAGATAAGAATTACAAAACATGTATGCAGCCTTTTAAAAACTGTTCTATGTATTAGCCGCTTGTCTCGGAGAATGAAATAGAAAATTACATAAAAGCATTAAAGTCACCTGCGGCTGAAAATGATGATATACCACCAATGACATTGAAAGTTGCTTTACCTACTATACTTACTGTCCAAACTATCTCGTAATTTATCATTCCAAACGCATTTTTTCCTGAAAAGCAAAAAATTGCCAATGTTATCACAGTGCTTAAATCAGGTGACCCAACTCAATGGAGAATAACTAGGCCAATATCTGTCTTATCGTGCTTATGTAAAGTTTTTGAAAAAATGGTTGCAGTTTGACTGGCACAATATCTGGAAATAAATTTAATATTTTCCAATAATCATTTTGGTTTTAGAAAGGGGTTCTCAACGGAAACCGCGCTCAACTTATATTTAGAAGGATATTGATAATAAACAATATGTGGCTAGTGTCTTCTTAGATATGTATAGATATACTATATCTTTTCATATATATGTATATGGATGTGTGTGTGTGTGTATGTGTATGTGTATATGTGTGTGTGTGTGTTTGTGGTTGTGTGTGTGTGTGTGTGTGTGTGTGTGTGTGTGTGTGTGTGTGTGTGTGTGTGCGTGCGTGCGTGTGTGTGTGTGCGCGTGCATGTGGGTGTGCGTGTGCGTGCGTGTGTGTGTGCGCGTGCGTGTGGGTGTGCGTGTGCGTGTGCGTGTGCGTGTGCGTGTGTGTGTGTGTGTGTGTGTGTGTGTGTGTGTGTGTGTGTGTGTATGTGTGTGTGTGTGTGTGTGTGCAAATATAATAATGACTACAACAATCTGCGTAAGATTTAACAAAGATAGCACTAACAGTAAAAGTCAACAGTCATAGATGAGTATGTCATCAGTCGTGAGTGTCTGGATGTGCATGACGGTTCCGGGCTGCCTCCAACTTTTACAGCCATTTAGCATCCTTGCTACGACCACCCTTGTCTTCGCCACTCCACAAGATTTTCAGCGAGTTCTTTCCAGTCATCGGATGGGATCTCGAGAGCTTAAAGATCGCTTTTGACATCTTTGCACCTCAACAGGGGTCTGCCACGCCCTTATACATCACTGCTGAGCTCAGAATATAGTATGTCCTTGGGTAGTCGGCCATCATGTATTCTACTAAAGTGGCCAAGCCATCTAAGCCGACGAATCTTCAGTGACTGCATTGTTAATAAACAGAATGTGCAGGCAAGGTCTCATTTGTCACCCTGTCATACGAAGATATCTTCAGAATTCGTCGAAGGTTGCGCATATGGAACGTGTTTAGCTTCTTCTCGTGGTCCATGTCTCAGATCCACATAATAGTGCGTTAATAATGCAGCATTCATAAATACGAGCTTTGGTATGCAGAGTTTGGTGTTTGTTTTCCCATGCGCGGTGTTGTAGTCGGCTAAATGCTGTAGCAGCCAAACCAATGCATCTTTGAGCGACAGATCTTTTTTTTTTTTTTTTTTTTTTTTTTTTTATAGTAGAACCAAGGTAGCAAAATGTGTCAGTGTAGTGATTGACTCTTAATTACTCTTGCTAATTAGGTCATTAGCGCTGCCACCACCTGGTTAGTACGTCCAGGAACAATACATGTACCGAAAGGGGAAGACGTCTAAAAGGGTGTAAATTGATAAAAAGGAAAGTATTTATGTGTAAGAAAAGGAAGAATGACCTAATCCACAAGGGTTGTCTGGTAAGCGTGGTAAATCCCGAGGGGAGTGCATGTCAGCCTTAAGGGCTGATGAAAGGTCCTCAATTCCTTGCCACAGGTAGCCAAGGTATGGTATCATTTGTCTCTTAAAGGGGCTTAGGTAAAAGGAGGAATTTCACTCACGAAGTTTAAAAACACATTTATTTTTCAAAATACTTAAAAAAGCAACACTTATAAAAAAATACGAAAGTTAAACATGGTATATATGTATTCTTAAAACAACGTGCCATAAAACCAGAACCTAAACACAAAAAGCACAAAAGAAGCACCCTGTTTATCCTATAAAAAGTGATAAACTTTAAAAATCCCACCTTACCGCCACTGAAACCGTCCTTACGACCGCAGGAGAACCCCACAGAAAAAAAAAAAAAAAAAAAAAAAAAAATACTAGCTTCCGCCGGGTCTACATCGGCCGCGAAGGACGTGAACTAACAGCCTATACCCCCTGCGTCTTTCCTTTCTTTGTTCTTTCTTTGTTGGATTTCTTGGCTATCAACCAGCGGCCAAGGTTATTAAGCCAATGGATCCTATTTATTCTTTCAATCAATATAAGGTCATAAAGTTTTGTCTCCCTTAAAAAAAGTGATTACTCTACTTATTATTTTTTCATTATTTGATAAAAGATTTGGAGTTGTAAAATGTTTTTCATTCTCAGATGATTTTTGATTGGTTGTCTGTTGTTTTTTTTATTATTAGGTAGTTTTGGAGTTGTCTTCTATTATTGTTGTATTTTGTGCATATTGTTAGTATATGATTTATTGAAAGAGTTGTGTTGTACTGAGGGCATAGTGGAGGAAAATTTCTTTCTATATAGGAAATGAGGTGGGTTATTTTGGTGGCATTGACCCTGAGATGGGCCAAAACCACCTCCTCCCTTCTGTCTTTCCTGTGGGATGTGTCCCACAGGTCTATTATGTGCTTCGTTTTGTTTGTGAGTTGGAAGTTGGTCCACTCACTTTGCCACAGGAGATGTATTTTTGCTTTTATAAGAGACACAAAACACCTGAGATCTGTACGAACTATGGTAGTGTCCAGATCGTCAGTTGACCCGGTTAATTTGTCAGTCTGGTCATTACCATGGATACCAGAGTGACCTGGTACCCATATTAGCTTGATTGATATATTGGCACCTTGTAACTTACACATGATATTACCCAGCAATTCATTTTTTGTGGTTTCTAAGGATTTAATAGCTTTAAGTAAACTTAATGAATCGGAAAAAATAACTATTCTATCGTGGGTCGTCGATAGTGCAAAATCAATAGCTTTGTCAATGGCAAAAAGTTCAACACGAAAAATCGATGTATGATTCGGCAGTCTAAACTTTAGTTCACATTCAGTCGACCATACACCCGCACCCACACCCTCATCTGTCTTGGAGCCGTCGGTATGTATATGAAAAAAAATTGAGATGTTTAATAATGATCTCTCTGAACCTCTGGCGTACCTCCACCTCCGGCGCCATGGCCTTGGCTGATGGAAGCCAAGCTTCCATGACAGAAAAATTGGGTGTTTCCCATGGCGCTATATTTGACTTAACCAGGGTATCGATGGTAGAGAGATCTATACCGACTTTCTCGACGAGGTCGTGGAGTCTCGTGGCAAAGGGCCTAGTGCCTCCATTATGGTGGCTCGGGTCTCGAGCCACCTTTGCAGCATAGGTCAGTGCTAACTGGCCGCGTCTGAGTCGAAGGGGAGGTACTCCTGACTCCACCTCAAGACGCTCGATCCGAGTACATTTCACGGCTCCAAGACACACACGCAAACAAGCATTCTGCACAGCATACAAACCTTTCAAACTTGTTTTCGATGCCGAGCCATACAAGATTGACCCATAATCTACTGTAGACCTAATCAGGGCTTTATATACCATTAGCAAAGACTGTCTATCAGCTCCCCATTTGTTACGAGAAATGCACTTTAATAAATTTAGTGCTCTTTGACATTTATTCTTTAACTAACCAATGTGGTCTTTCCAATTGAGTCTACTATCAAAAAGTAGCCCAAGAAATCTAGCAGAATTTTGGATAGGTATTGGGTGGTTGTCTAGAGTTAGCCTGATGTTCGGCTTCCTCCTACGTGAAAAAAATTACCCCAATACTCTTTCTAATGGAAAACTTAAAACCCAACTGGAGGCCCCAGTTATGAATCATATCCAGTGCCAATTGGATGCGATTTGCTGAGAATTCTGCATTATTGCTGGAATGCCATAATGCACAATCATCAGCGTACAGTGAGTATTTAAGATTCCGAGGAGGAGCTGGTAAGTTGTCATTAATCATACATAAAAATAATGTAGGTGACAAAACCCTTCCTTGTGGGACCCCGTTTGCCTGGACAAAAATGTCCGAAAAAGTGACATTGCCAGAAAATCATTTGACAGAAATGTCCACGTAATCCAAAAGCATAAAGTTTTCTGAGTAGGCCATATCGCCATGTCATGCCGTAGGCTTTTTCTATATCTAAAAATACTGAAATCAAAAAATCTTTTTTGGCAATTGCCTCTTGAATATGACTGTCCAGCTTTACTAGATGATCGAGAGTTTGGCGTCCTTTTCGGAAGCCGCACTGCTCGTCAACTAGCAAATTACTGGAATTTTAAAAAAATGCAATAGCCTACCATTAACAATTCTTTCCATGACCTTGCATAAGCAACTTGTCAACGCAATTGGGCGGTAGGAGATGGCAAATCTGGGATTACCCCCTCCTTTCAATATGGGAATGATGTGGGTGAAGTGCCATGAGTTTGGAAAAGTGTGGCTTTTCCAAATTTCATTGTACACTTCTAGCAACTTAATCATGTCATCATGATTAAGATGCTTTATCATCTCATATCGAATCTCATCGGGGCCAAGGGATGTTCCTCTACAGGCTTCTAGGGCTCGGACAAGCTCATTCATTGTAAGATCTTGGTTGTAATCAAAGTCATCTCCTGTGGCAAAGTGAATTGGTTGCAGCTCAGCCGCTTCCTTGATGGGCAGGAATGCGTGATGATAGTTTGCTGAGCTGCTTGTATGAGAGAACTGCCTGGCGAGTGCATTGGCAATGTCTCTAGGTGAATCCAGATTGTTACCCTCTTCAATGATGTTATTTATTTTGAATGATGTTTTTTTTATTGATTTTATTGATAGTGGACCAAACCTCTGATATTTTGGTATTACTGTTTATGTAGAGACAAAGCTCCGCCAGGAGTCTCTTTTTGCTTGTCTTATTACTCTACGAGCCCTAGCTCTTGCTTGTTTGTAGTTGCAAAAGTTCTCATTTGTGATGTTATTTTTGAAAAGCCTGTAAGCCTTATTGCGTCGGCACAGCGCCCTGCGGCAATCTGGTGTCCACCATGGAACTCTATGCTTAACGCTATCTGTCGAAGTTTTAGGAATGGATAGCAAAGCTGCTTCAATAATCGAATTCTGAATATTGTTTACTTTATCATCAATGGTTTCTCCAACAAGTTCGAGCTTGACGCTCCTTGTGAAGGCGACCCAGTCTGCTCTTTTTACGTTAAATTTAGGCTCTGAAGGCGTTCTCACTGTGTCGCATGAATATTTAATCAAAATAGGGAAATGATCGCTTCCCAACGAGTCATCAATGGTGTGCCACAGGCACTTGGCTGCTACTGATGATGAGACCAGTGATATGTCTATAAAGCTCAAATTCCCGGTATTATCGTCCACCCGCGTGGGACTACCATCATTCAGAAGGACTAAATCAGACTCGTTTATCAGCTTAACTACTTGCTCACCTCTACCATCCACCCGTAGGGTACCCCATAATGTATGATGAGCATTAGTCACCTAAAATTACTTTATTTTGTGGCAGACGTTCCTGAAGAGCAAAAAGCTCATCACAGATTATCACTTTATCAGGCGGACAATAAACTGAACATATAGCCAGATACGTGCCATTAATTTTTACTTTGCATGCGACAAACTCCAAAGTAGAATCAATAGTCACTTCTGTAAAAGGGAGGTTTTCGTGTAAGTACATGGCGACTCCGCCTCCACCCCTACCCTCACGATCCTTCCGACATAAATGGTAGTTCCTGAGCGATACGACCTCGTCAGAGACGAGGTTTGTCAAATGAGTTTCTTGGAGAACTATAATATCGGGAGCATAGGACGAGGCTAATAATTTAAGGTCATTTATTTAAGATCTAAGACTTCGACAGTTCCATTGTATAATGGTTGACGCGATGATTACGTTTTACGCTCCCTCGCTTCCCGGGGACCTCTCACGGGATGGTTTGGAGACAGAAGCCTCCATGTCCTGCACCTCCTAGCGAGGGAGACGACTGACAGACTGCGACCTGCTTCTCTCTCGAGAAACCGATCGCGAGTCAGACAAAGTCTTCACAGGCGTAGCCCGGACGGGAAGGTGCGCTCCGGACTGTGATTCGTTATCAGCTTCCTTAAGATGTTTTGGTTGGGTTGATGCAGCCATTTGATCGACCAATTTAGTCAACTGATAAACTTTAATGTTCAATTCCTTAACCGTTTGTTTAAGTTCAGCCATTTCCTTATCCTTGGCTGCAAGCTGCTGACTGACATCACTTGCACTAGGGGTGTTGCCAGTTACTGCTGCAGCATAGGAAGTATCAGGTTTGTGTGTCAAACTTTCCACTTTCCTCTTAGCTTCAGTATAACTAACTTCATGCTTTCTCATATATGCCAATGTTTTAGTCTCCTTCTTCAGGATGCTGCACTCGGCAGATCCTGAATGATGGGGACCTTCACAGTTAGGACATTTAGAAATTTTGCTAGTACATGTGATGGTGTCATGGGCTTCAGCACATTTACGGCAAGTGAATTTAGATGAATCTTTGTCAATACATCTTAATGAGGTGTGTCCGAATTTTTGGCATCTATTACAATGCATTGGCTTTTGGACATAAGGTCTGACTTGAACACGTTCATAATCGACATTGACATATTCAGGGATTTTATTCAAGGCAAATATAAAAAAAACACAGTCCAGTTTTCGTTCGCACATTCCCGTCCTTCTTGGTCATACAATGAACGTCCACTACGTCTTGGTCCTTCATGCTCTCAAGAATTTCACTTTCATCCATCGTCCTCAAATCCCTGTGAAAGATTACTCCCTTACAGGTATTTTGGCCAATAGGGATAGTTACTTTAACTCGAAGATCATGAATTTGCGTCAGCTTAAGTAAATCCTTAATCTGGGAGTTGTAGTGTACTTTAACAAGGAGGCTTCCTTCTCGCAATTTTTTGACAAAATCAAAGTCGCCGTCCACTTGACCATCAAGGACCTTTTTGATGATAAAGGGGTTCACGTTCAAAAGCGACTGATTTTCATTCACGCATTTTACATTCGCGAACCTTGCATTCTGGGTGGGGATTTTGAAATTTGGTCGTCTCGTCTTGCTATTAGTGGGGGTACCATTGTTCGTAGTCAGAGAGTGGTCATGAATCGCCCCTCCTCCTTTAGGAGGAGAAGGGGTAGCCGGGGAGTCATTCATTCTGGGTATCGGACCAGGTCCGACCCCTCTGCTCAAAGTCGTAGTCCTGAAGGGACAAAAACCTCTTAACTGTTGTTATCAACCTAACTGCAATAGCTAAGAGAGTAAATCAGTATTTCGTCCTCTACCCCCCCAGTGGAAGCCTGGTTGCGTTCTCCAGTACCACAGAGGGATCGAGTTATGTGTGGGACACTTCCTTACCGCCGAACTTGCTTAGGCGAAGGACGGTAATTCAATGCCCACCCCCCAAGCGAATACGGGAGTTCCGAGGAACTCCGGTAGGCTCAGGAAAGTCACATTAAGATGAAAAGAAATCAGGACCAAAGAAAAAGTGCGCCCAAATGACGACCCAGACTACTGGTCTGGGTCAAAGCCACAAGGGCTACCCTGATGTAGAAGAGAGCTGCGGGTCTGGGGTGGGGTGCTGACTACTACTACTGTAGCCTCGTGTCACCTGCAAATAGAAAGCACTGAAGGTGCTGGCAAAGCACAATGATGGTTCTGTAATACAGGATTTTACTTTATTTCAATTTACGTTAAGAAACACTCAGGAACAACAACGTCAAGCGAGACGAGAGGCCCCGGGCTCCAGGGTAGCTCAAGTGGCACATGACTTTGTACTTGTTGTTACTGCGTTGTAAATAAGGTGTTGCCTCATCAAGAGTTCATACACGAATGACCCATCGATTTTTTTTTTTTTTTTTTTTTTTTTTTTTTTTTTTTGATTTCTTGGCTATCAACCAACGGCACATGGCCAAGGTTATTAAGCCAATGGATCCTATTTATTCTATCAATCTATATTAGGTCATAAAGTTTTGTCTCCCTTAGAAAAGTGATTACTTTATTTATTTTTTCATCGTCTGACAAGATATTTTCTATTGTGAGTGGCATGTGTTTTATTCTGAAATAGTTTTGGAGTGGTTGTCTTTTATTTGTATATTTTTGGCAGTCTATTAATAAGTGTTTGATGGTAAGGCTGGTATTGCAGTCAGGGCATTGTGGAGGGAATGTCTTCTCGATATAGGGAGTGAGGTGGGTTAATCTTGTTGCATTGACCCTAAGACGGGCCAACACCACCTCCTCCCTTCTATCCTTCCTGTGGGCTGTCTCCCACAGTTCAATTTCTGGCTTGATCTTGTGTGTGAGTTGGAGGTTGGTCCACTCACTTTGCCACAGGAGATGTATTTTTGCTTTTATAAGAGACACAAAACACCTGAGATCTGTACGAATTATGGTAATGTCCAAATCGTCAGTTGACCCGGCTAATTTGTCAGCCTGTTCATTGCCATGGATACCAGAGTGGCCTGGTACCCATATTAGCTTGATTGATTTATTGGCACCGTGTAACTTACGAATGATATTACCCAGCAATTCATTTTTGGTGGTTTCTAAGGATTTAATAGCTTTAAGTGAACTTAATGAATCGGAAAAAATGACTATTCTATCGTGGGTCGTCGATAGTGCAAAATCAATAGCTTTGTCAATAGCAAAAATTCAGCAAGAAAGATCGATGTATGATTTGGCAGTCTAAACTTTAGTTCACATTCAGTCGACCATACACCCGCACCCACACCCTCATTTGTCTTGGAGCCGTCGGTATATATATGAAAAAAGCATAAATGCTTAATAAGGATCTCTCTAAACCGCTGGCGTACCTCACCCTCCGGCGCCATGGCCTTAGCTGATGGAAGCCAAGCTTCCATGGTGGAAAAATTGGGTGTTTCCCATGGCGCTATGTTTGACTGAACCATGGTATCAATAGAAGAGAGATCTATACCGACTTTCTCAACGAGGTCGTGGAGTCTCGTGGCAAAGGGCCTAATGCCTCCATTGCCATTGGGATGGCTCGGGTATCGAGCCATCTTAGCGGCATAGGTCAGGGCTAATTGGCCGCGTCTGAGTCGGAGGGGAGGTACTCCTGACTCCACCTCAAGACGCTCGATCTGAGTGCACTTCAGGGCTCCAAGACACACACGTAAACAAGCATTCTGCACAGCATCCAAACCTTTCAAACTTGTTTTCGATGCCGAGCCATACACGATTGACCCATAATCTACTTTAGACCTAACCAGGGCTTTATATATCATTAGCAAAGACTTTCAATCAGCTCCCCATTTATTACCAGAAATGCACTTTAATAAATGTAGTGCTTTTTGACATTTATTCTTTAACTGACCAATGTGGTCTTTCCAATTAAGTCTACAATCAAAGAGTAGACCAAGAAATATTGTTATCTAAAGTTAATCTGATATTTGGTATCTTTCTATGTGAAAAAATTACCCCAATACTCTTTCTAATGGAAAACTTAAAACCCAACTGGAGGCCCCAGTTATGAATCATATCCAATGCGAGTTGGATACGATTTGCCGAGAACTCTGCATTATTGCTGGAATGCCATAATGCACAATCATCGGCGTACAGTGAGTATTTAAGATTTCGAGGGGGAGCAGGTAGGATGTCATTAATCATACATAGAAATAATGTTGGCGACAAGACACTTCCTTGTGGGACCCCGTTTGCCTGGACAAAAATGTCCGAAAAAGTGACATTGTCGGCAAAAAGTTTGACAGAGAAAGTTCTGTCGGAAATGAAATTTTGAATAAAACAAGGCAAGTTTCCACGTAATCCGAAAGCATAAAGTTTTCTGAGTAGGCCATATCGCCATGTCATGTCGTAGGCTTTTTCTATATCTAAAAATACTGAAATCAAATAGTCTTTTTTGGCAATTGCCTCTTGAATATGACTGTCCAGCTTTACTAGTTGATCGAGAGTTTGGCGACCCTTTCGGAAGCCGCACTGCTCGTCAACTAGTAAATTACTGGAATTTAAAAAATGCAATAGCCTACTGTTAACAATTCTTTCCATGACCTTGCATAAGCAACTTGTCAACGCAATTGGTCGGTAGGAGATGGCAGTTCTGGGATTACCCCCTCCTTTCAATATGGGAATGATGTGGGCGAAGTGCCATGAGTTTGGAAAAGTGTGGCTTTTCCAAATTTCATTGTACACTTCTAGCAACTTAATCATGTCATCATGATTAAGATGCTTCATCATCTCATATCGAATCTCATCGGGGCCCGGGGATGTTCCTCTACAGGCTTCTAGGGCTCGGACAAGCTCATTCATTGTTAGGTCTTTATTATAATCAAAGTCATCTCTTGTGGCAAATTGAATAGGTTGCAGTTCAGCGGCTTCCTTGGTGGGCAGGAAAGCAGGATGGTAATTTGCTGAGCTGCTTGTATAAGAGAACTGCCTGGCGACTACATTAGCAATGTCTTTTGGTGAATCAAAATTTATTCCCTCGTGAATGATGTTTTTAATTTTGCAGGATGTTTTGTTTTTATTAATTGTTTTGACAGTGGACCAAACCTCTGATATTTTTGTATTACTATTGATTGTAGAGACAAAGCTACGCCAGGAGTCTCTTTTAGCTTGTCTAATTACTCTACGAGCCCTAGCTCTTGCTTGTTTGTAGTTGCAAAAGTTCTCATTATTGATGTTTTTTTTGAAAAGCCTGTAGGCCTTATTGCGTCGGCACAGCGCCCTGCGGCAATCTGGTGTCCACCATGGAACTCTATGCTTAACGCTATCTGTCGAGGTTTTGGGAATGGATAGCAAAGCTGCTTCTATAATCGAATTCTGAATATTGTTTACTTTATCATCAATGGTTTCTCCAACAAGTTCGAGCTTGACGCTCCTTGTGAAGGCGACCCAGTCTGCTATTTTTACGTTAAATTTAGGCTCTGAAGGCGTTCTCACTGTGTTGCATGAATATTCAATCAAAATAGGAAGGTGATCGCTTCCCAACGAGTCATCAATGGTGTGCCACAGGCACTTGGCTGCTATTGATGAAGAGACCAGTGATAGGTCAATAAAGCTCAAATTCCCGGTATTATCGTCTACCCGCGTCGGGCTACCATCGTTCAGAAGGACTAAATCAGACTCGTTAATCAGCTTAACTACTTGCTCACCTCTACCATCCGCCCGCAGGGAACCCCATCATGTATGATGAGCATTAAAATCACCTAAAAATAATTTATTTTGTGGTAGACTATCCTGAAGAGCAAAGAGCTCATCATAAATTACCACTTTATCAGGGGGACAATAAACCGAACATGTAGCCAGATACGTGTTATTGATTTTTACTTTGCATGCGACAAACTCCAAAGTAGAATCAATAATCACTTCTGTAAAAGGGAGGCTTTGGTGGATGTACATGGCGACTCCGCCTCCACCCCTACCCTCACGATCCTTCCGAAACAAATGGTAGTTTCTCAGTGATACGACCTCGTCACAGACGAGGTTGTTTAAGTGTGTTTCTTGTAAGACTATAATATCGGGAGCATAGGACGAGGCTAATAGTCTGAGGTCATTTACTTTAGATCTAATACTTCGACAGTTCCATTGTATAATGGTTAACGCGATGATTACGTTTTATGGGGTTTGGAAGTGCCTTGTCCGCCAGTTTCAATTTTCTTTTTCTGGGAGGGAGGTTCGTCCTCCTCTCCCTCGCTACCCAGGGGCCTTCCATGGGTATTTTTGGAGACAGTAGCCTCCATGTCCTGCGTCTCGCTGCCAGGGAGACGCTCGGTGGAGGATGATCTACTCCGAGAAGCAGACCAAACACCAGACGAAGTCATAGCAGGAGCCGCTGGACGAGAAGGTGTGATCCAGACTGTGTTTTGGTATCATTCTCCTTATGATGCTGCTGCTTTTGCTGGGTTGATTCAGCAATTTGTTGAATTGTATTTTTCAATTCTTTGATTTGGCTCATTAATTCCTTGACCGTTTCCTTTAATTCTGCAATTTCTTTGTCCTTAGCTGCAAGTTCCTGACTGATGCCGTTTGCACTGGAAGTGTTGTTAGTTGCTGCTGAAGTGTAGGAAGTATTGGGTTTGCTGGTCAAACCTTCAACTTTCCTCTTAGCTTCACGGTAACTAACATCATGTCCTCTCATGTATGCTAATATTTCAGTCTCCTTCTTCAAGCTGCTGCACTCGGCAGAGCCAAATTGATGGTGACCTCCACAGTTAGCACACTTGAGCGTTTTTTCAGTACATACAGCAGTGTCATGATCTCCAGCACATTTACCACAAGTAAATTTGCTAGTATCATTATCATTGCATCGTAATGAGGTGTGTCCAAATTTTTGGCATCTAATACAGCGCATAGGTTTTTGAATGTAAGGTCGCACTTGGACACGTTCATATCCAACCGTGACATACTCAGGAATTTTACTTGAAGCAAAAGTCAAAAAGCACAATCCGGTTTTTGTTCGCACATTCCCGTCTTTCTTGGTCATGCAGTTCACGTCCACTACGCTTTGGTCCTTCATATTTTCCAGAATTTCACTCTCCTCCATTGTCCTCAAATCCCTGCTAAAGATTACTCCCTTGCAGGTATTGGGGCCAATGGGGATAGTTACGTTAACCTTCAAATCATGAATCTGCGTCAGTTTAAGCAAGTCCTTAATCTGGGAGTTGAATTACACTTTTACAAGGAGGCTACCATCTCGCAATTTCTTGACAAAATCAAAATCGCCGTCCACTTGACCATCAAGGACCTTCTTGATGATGAAGGGGCTCACATTCAAAAGCGATTGATTTTCATTCACGCATTTGACAGTCAGATACCTTGCATTCTGTGGAGGGATTGAAAAGAATCGTCGTTCACGTTTGTCAGCAGTAGGGATTCCGTTGTTCAAGGTCGTATTGGTCGTAGGCGAGTCATGGGTCGTCCCCCCTCCTTTAGGAAGAGGAGGGGTAGCCGCGGGATCGATCATGCTGGGTATCGGACCGAGTCCGACCCCTTGGCCCGTGCCCGTTGTCCTGAAGGGACCAGTTAACCCTTAACTATTGTTAATCAACCTAACAGCAATAGCTAAGAGAAGAGTGGCAGTTTCCGTCCTCTACCCCCCCCCCCAGTGGAAGCCTGGTTGCGTTCTCCAGTACCAAAGAGGGATCGAGTTATGTGAAAGACACCTCCTTACCGCCGAACTTGCCTAGTGCGAAGGGCGGTAATTCGATGCCCACCCCCCAAGCGAATACGGGAGCCCACAAGGGTACTCTGATAGGCTCAGGGAAGTCACATGAAGAGAGGAAAAGAATTCAGAATAAAGGAAAAGTGCGCCCAAAGGACGCCCCAGACTACTGGGCCTCCCTACCCAGGGGTCAAAGCCCGTAATGGCTACCCTAGTGTAGGAGAGAGCTGCGGGTCTGACTACGCCTACTGTAGTCTCGTGTGACCTGTAAAATCAAGGCACTGAAGGTGCAGTCAAAAAGCAGATTCTGAAAAATCAGAGGTTTACTCTACGTAAATTACTTTAACAAAACTCAGAAGCAATAGCGCCGAGCGAGACGAGAGGCCCCGGACACCAGGGTAGCTCCTGTGGCACAAGTTTTTCCCGCCAATTCAAGTCACGTAAGGTCACAAGGTCTACTAATTGACTCATTTGTGGCTAAGCACTAGCAGAACCATCTATGTGCAGAGACATTTCACAAAAATATAGAAAATGAGCACAGCATTTTCCCCATTTTTAATTGTTTTTTATTAATTTTCCCTGGCGGCATTAGGTTATATATATATATATAATTATATATATAATTATATCTGTATATATACATGTACACACACACATAAACACACACACACACACAAATACACACACACACACATATAAACACAAACACACACACATAGTTTGTAGTTTGATTTGTGGTCTGTGTATACACACACACACATATACATGTGTGTATATATACATATATATACACACACACACAGTGTGTGTGTGTGTATCGTTAACCCCATCACTGGTATCGTTAACCCCATCACTTATGTGATAGATCCCCATAACTCTTCTCCCATTCTTTTTCAGTTATGTGTATCTTATATGTAAGATATTGATTTCTTTCAAGAAATAAAGGATTTACACATTATCCCTTTGATAAAATATAAAATTAGAAGCCTTGTTTCTTTGGTAATTGATAGGGAATATACATTATTGTTACATTATTAAGGGGAAACACAGTAATGTTATCCTTTCATAAAAAAATATCAATCCGAATGTCTGTAGCTGACAGTGTGCATGGAACTACTGCAAAGAAATTTTAACGTTAGCAAGTGCCTCGTTACTCCCTTAAAACGTCTTTATTACTCGGGGGGAGAGGCTAAATCCTCCCTGTGAGAACTACTTATGTTAGACAAATTTATAGGGAGTATTTTATAATCAAATTATATTTAGAAGTAAATAGGCCAAACGACCTTTCAGCGAATATCAACTTATTTTTGGTCTCAGCACTGTGAATTCCACTGAAAGGGCTTGTAAGATTAATTCATGTGCCTTAGGCTAATCTTTTAGATTGGTAGTACTTTATTAACAACTTAACCAGTTCACCTACAGTCTGGACTACATTTGTTTTGCAGTAACTTTTATACATTTATTCTTGATTGATCAAAACTGCCATTCTCCTTTTACTAACAGTCTGCTCTATGGCTTCATTTGCAGCTGCAGAATAAGCACCAATATTGGTTACAGAAATATTGGTCTAGCCTTTCAGTATAATTCATAAAATCCTCTTCAGAAGGATAAAAAAAAAAAAAAAAAAATAATGAGTCCATGTTAACCATGCTATTTTGGAACCCCAGATGACCATATATTTTTTACCGTTTTTACTTCTAGATGTCTCTGCTAAAACGGTAAGGCGTCCTGCATATAGCAATCCCATCTTCGTCACCATTTGTCACCTATGTCTTGGAATGCTGATTTGCTGACTGAGTGAAACGTGTGTTCCTCGAATTTTATTTTCTCCCTGCTTCCTCATGGGAGCTTCTAAGAAAACTTATGAAAAGTATTTATATAAACGAAAAATAATGTACTGAATATGTTTTGACCTTAATACAATATACTTTATGTATATATGACAATGCTCATAAAGATTTTATCTACCGTATCATTATCCATGTACAGTCGCTAAAAAATATCTTTACACTGGAGTAGAAACCGACACTATCATTAGGAGGTGATCAGGAAAGGTTGGTACTTGTTTTCAAAAATCAAAAGAGATGAGACTTCACAATGTGTTAATATAGCTAGGGCCTTGTATCATAGGAATACTAGCAATGTAGACCTCGCAGACCATTCCTATGCCATAATTCCATTTTACTCTGAAAGCCATCAAGAGCCGAAATATCAAGAAGATTAGGTATTGGATCTAGCTATACCAAGAAACTGGGTCCACCAAAGACAAGGCCAGAAGTGAGTGCTGGTAATACTGCTAGGAACTGAATTGTTATTTAATTGTAATGTTATTGATACTTCATCATTATTTACATTATATATTTTTTTTATTATCATCATTGCAATTAACAGTGTTCTGCACGTCATTCAAAACCATAATTCAGTGCGCTATATAAAAGACAAGAAGGAAGCACGCACTGAAGTGTACATGGTAATGTGGTGAATTTCGTATTCAAATCACAGACAAACATTCAGATAGCTGTCTGGATTTTTGTTAGATCCCAGATTAATAAAAAATTAAATCTTGAAAATACTGGCCCTAGTGGTACTTCTGGTGCAGTTAGTGTAATCGTTTAACACAGAAAGTTTTTTTTTTTTTTCTGTAACGTCACCTAGGTCTACTGAATCCAAACTGTGTCTATAATACCATGGGTTTCTTAAGTAGTCAGATTCATTGTTTTCCTAATATACTTGACACAAGGCTATACATCTTGACTGACACTAGCCCCCGCATAGATGAGTGTTAGGAAATGTCCACGTCTTTGTTAGCGTTTATGATGTTCTCGCTACAATAAATAATTGAAACGCAAATCGAAGGTCATTGATTTTTCATTTATTGTCTTGTTCACTTTATATTAGTCATGTTCGAGGTGACATATGAGCAAAAGCTGTGATTCATTATAATCCATTTGTTTCTATTCTAATAAATTTCAAGTTCACTATCTACTGTATTTTCTCCAAATGTTAGTCTCAGAGTTCTAACCAGTGGCGGATTTAGGGTTTAGGACTGGGGGTAGTTCGGCGCCCCTTTTCTATGAAATGACATTTGATATACTGACGGAGGAACCTCATGGGCGTCATCGTCCTCGGATCATCCAAAAACGAAACATATAATCGGCAATTATCATTCTCACTGTCAAATCATTATAAAGCATAGAATGGCAATCTTTCTCTGTCGAGGTAGTGGCAGGGTATAAAAATTAGCATGGCTAAAACTTTCCATAAACAATTTTCCAACCACTCAAAGTGAGCATGACCTACGATGTAAACTAAACTGATTTCCTACAGCAACATAGTGATATTACAATATCAATCAATTACCGAAGTTACCTTTATCAACTGCCCCCCCCCCCCCCCTTCAGAAAAGTTCTGGATCCGCTCCTGGTTCTAACCCTGTACTGTATCCGGAGAGGTCAGATTTAATTTAAATGGTGCAAATTATGTTTGCTTTATTAATTTCGATCAGTTTCTAAATATCTAATAATTTTGAAACTGAGCTATCTGCATCTGTATAACCAAATTCCAAGTGTTCTTTCAGAAGTATATTTATGTGCGCTGCTAGTGCTATTTATGTACAGTAAGCCAAATTCAAAGACATTTAAGTTGTGCTGTGCATTCATTGTCAGATTTATCATTATTTGGTAAAATCTATCATAAAAGGGGAAAATTCTTAAATACCATTCTTATCAATGCCATAATTGCTTTTAGTTTTACTATATAGTGCAATAGCATTGTGACACTGATATTACCACTGGAATATCATAATGATAATATCAATACTTATGATTTGAATGATTTTAATTGGTATTTAATTGTAATTATACTGATACTTCATCTATACTAACATTATATATATATTTTTTTCTATTATCATCACTGCAATTATCAGTGTTCTGGTTATTTCAGTTGTTGTTATTACTATTATTACTAAGAAGACCTGCATACAACTGAGATATGCGAAGATCTAGCTTCGCCCGGGCCTTCCATATATGGCCCGGTCTGTGTCAGCTATTTATAGCTGCCTCATTTTGTTCTCTGATACTTAGTGCTTAAGTGTTCAACTGGCTTTGTGTACGAGCGTTTCTGGTCGTACGACTGGTTATCTGGGTAGAATCATAGCACTTTGGTGCAAAATCTGGGAGCTGAGGGGAGCCCGCGATAAACACACATAGAGCGTTCTTTCATATACGAATTCATGGGCTACTCCAGTGTGCAAATAAAAACTATTGTTTGTAATTTCTATAGAATAATTATAAATATCTCTTTGCATTTATAAAGCTAACGGAAGATTTATAACATTATCTGTATTATTTGTTATATATCAGTTATTAGAAAATTATTTATTATACAAAACTAAACAAACAAAAAGACGCTCGTTTGGTTTTTAGTCGTTCTTTGCTTCGAAGGCCGTTCGTGTGTGCGAATATGTATATATTAATATGTATGTATACATAAATACATATGCAATGTATATAAATATCTATATATATATGTTTGTAGGTACATATATACATATAGATGCACACACACACACACACACACATATATGTATATACATATAAATACACACACACACACACACACACACACACACATATATATATATGTATTTGCATATAAATATATATATACATACATATACACACACACACACACACACACACACACACTCGTGTTTGTGTATGTGTGTTGTCTGTATGTATATTTAGGTATATATATATACGTATAAATATATACATGTGAAGGAATAACCTTATTGTGTTTATAAGATTGCTAAGGAAATATATTAGCAAGGTGTTGAGAGACAAACCAGCGCCCTACTGGTAATTCGGACTGTATATGGTAGTGGGTCTTCAAGGTTCAGTTTGGTTCGGTTTCGTTCGTGTCAAAAGGTTCGTGACGTGGCCATCCGTGACGTGGCCAAGGTGGCCACTAAGCACGAACCTTTAGCTAGTTTAGTTGCTCTTGGACATCCATACAGGGGACCTACTGCTGTCAAGGGCCGGACAGGAGGGGCTCCTCCAATTTTCCGTTATATATCCAGCTCTGTCTATCGTGATCGGAAAGACAATAGAAGCATGAAAACTGAAGTTGAAAGAACGGAAATGAAAACAGGAAATCATATATTTTTATGAAAGTGATAAAAGACAAGTTTAATAATTATATGAAACACTGTATATTTAAGATTGTAATAAATATAAATGATGAATCATGTTGCGATCTAACCCGAGACTAAACCAATCCAAATAATAAGAACCTAAGTATTAACAATACATCTACAAATAAATAGATAAATACTTATGTATATGTATAAGTATACAAGCACACACACACACATATAGATACATATACATATTTACACACACACATATAAGTTTATATGTATAAATATGTACGTTTGAATTTATACACATATTTATACACACACACACACACACACACACACACACACACACATATATATATGGGTGCATGTGTATATATATATATATATATATGTAGAAATATGCACCTATACAAATAAATAGATAAATATATATGTATATGTATAAGTATATACACGCACTCACACTCTCTCACTCACACACACACACACACACACACACACACACACACACACACACACACACACACACACACACACACACACACACACGTGTATGTGTGTATATGTATAAATACATGTACATAAGTACATATTTATATAGATATATAAATATATACTGATACGATGAAGGGAAACAGCCACAGTAAGAAATTAAATTGAATCGTAAATACTGGTGCTGTTTCCTTTCATCTTTGTATACACGTTACTGCGTTTGTGTTTGTGTCATACACATACCTACACATACATATGAATGTGTGTGTGTGTGTGTGTGTGTGTGTGAGTGCACGTGTATATATATATGAATAGTTATAATGCTATATGGTGTATTTATGGTGGTCATTTATATATTAAAATATGAGTATATACTTAGGTAACAAACATTTCACAAATTTTTCATTCAAGTTAATGTATATTAAAGGAGTATGTAGTTCAAGAAAAATTGTTTCTTCTTTTTTTATTTATTGATGAACAAACTTGGAAATGCAACAAAAATGTGAATTTAAGAGGAATAAATCAATGACTACCAATAACAAAAAATACAAACTACAATATTTAAGAAATTATAAAATTATGGCCAATCTTAGAACTACAATAAGATAAATATTATAAACAATACATTACAAAACCTAAAATAAACATTAAGTTACAAATTCAATAATAACTTTATAATACCAATGAGCGAAATCACATTTCAATAATATAAATACAACAAATAGAAAATAAAATCAATGTAGCTTTCTGCTTACAATCTTTTCTAATGATTCAGAGCCAATCTCCTGCCACAGTATCTGGAACAAAAAAACACAGGAAAATAATCAATCTAGAAATTTTACTGTAAAGAGATCCCCTCTTACTATTCTAATCACCAGGACAAACAAATTAAGCATTCGTGAAACTTGTCTCTCTGCACATTGCACTAGTTGTTATTGATTGTACTTAACCAGTATTATAATTATTTTTTATAGAAATATCAATATTCTTGAAATATACAAACAACTAAATTATCTGATTTTATATACAAATAATTAGACATCACATAAACAACATAAACACAGCAAAATCATGCACAGAAGATGAAGACTAATATGTTATTTAAAACTAACCTCTTGTTAGATACCGAAGCGTTAATACCAACCGATGGTCTACAGGAATTGCCTTTCTCAGTAGATTATCCTTCTTCAGAATGTAAGGTTTCATAAGGTGCAACTTGTCGTTAATAATAAACCCCTCCATGTTCGAAACTCGTAAAACCCGCGACCGTTCTCCAGTGCCTGTTTCTTCACTCGCACAACTAAGGCATTCAGGTCTTATCTTTTTATCCATACCTTAACCCATGGTCACTTTAGTATTCTTTCTTCATTCTTCACAAAGTTTAAAGCCACAATATACAAAACTACGGCGAAATAAGAGAAACTATCCTTGTACTCCGTGCTACCGCGTAGTCAATCCTTGGTATGTCTGGGCTGGCACGGAGGCTGTTTCCGCAGTTGAAACTCTACGTCTGGCAGGGCGGACGGAAATGGGTCGGGGCCCGCGCGTAAAGAAAGCCAGTTGAACCTTGCCTTTACCGTGGTGGCGGGATTGCCAGCAGGCGCTCCTGCTGCCATGATGTAAGCATACCGCATAATCTCTTTACCAGCCCAGCAGTTATTGTGGGCGGTCCCTGTCTCAGAAATTGTGTGTGCTCACTTCTGTAAGTAGTGTACCAGGGTGTCGTTCGGCTCACCACAATCCATGCAGCACCTGTCTGCATAGTTAATTGTCTCTATGATCTGCCATGCACTATGGTAATCTGATTCTGTGAAGAATGACTTCGGTACCTCTGTTGATTACTTCAGAGAGTTCCAGTGGCTCATAGCCTGTGGCGTTTAAGTATCATCTGGCCGAGGGGGAGGATCTCGGTTTCTCTCTGTGAAGCTGCAGGAGGAAGGTACAAGCTGTGGCAGTACACTTCTTCTTTAGGATTTTTTGGCTTGGTTGTATGATCATGGGATTTGGGGACATACTCGTGCCAATGTCGGCTAGTATGTCAGCAAGCTCGTTCTCTCTGATGCCAATGTGGCTGGGGACCCAATTAATGATTATTATTCCACCCTGAGCAAGAATTATCTGCGCTATGGTAAGCACAGTGGTCAGGAGGTAGATGTTGTCTTAGGGTGCGCTGTGCTGAAGACAGTCAATGGCTGCCCTGGAGTCTATATGTATGACCACGTGTCTTTCCCTCAAGGACACTTGGGATAGGGCTCCCACGATCGCAACTGCCTCTGTCTGTAGAGAGGAGGCGTTGTCTGTTACCCTTATGGATTTTGTGGCACCCCTTGCTGCAAAGCCGGCGCCTGCAGTGTGGCTCAAGGGATCGACTGATCCATCCATGAAGTATGTTTTACTACACGGAGGAGTGATGGCTGCAATGACCCTCTCGGCTTCTGCCTTTAGACTAGGCATGGGGTAATGATTTTTTCTCCTTGACAGGCTTATAACATACCTCTATCAAGATTTGTGTCTATGGCGGGGTTTTGATAAAGTCAGGGTGGGTGGAGTCCATGGCCTTGGCAAGAAGCTGTTCTTTGAGCTCATAGCATATCAACACCCTAGCTGTGTGAGACAGCCAGGAGTTGTTTGTAGAGCTCGTGGTCTTGTTCTAGGCGTCTGATAATTTTTTTCTTTGGCTTGTGTTCTGGGAGTCTAGTTGACCCTTGAAAGGTCCTAAGTCCAGGGGGAGAAGGTTTGCCTCCATGAGGAAGTTGAGGACCTTCGTCCACCTTAGGGCACCCAGAATGACCCTGGCAGTTTCATTTTGAACTGTCTCCAATGTTTTTCTCATTTTTTTCTTTGTGGTAGTCAGGGCGGCAGAGGCATAGTCCACAATGGGCTGGACAGAATGGTCTTAGTGTCCGGCTCCTATTTGTCTCCCAGTCATTGCTCTCATGACAGTCTTGTTTTGGTTCAGTCAACCAGGTACTGGACCTCCTTCTGAAAGCAGAGGGTCTGGTCAATCCTTACCCCAAGGTATTGGAAGTCCTGGACCCACTCTAAGTCAATTTCCTGGATTTTCAGACTTGTGCCTTTAACATTGTGTCTCAGAGCCATGGCTTTTGATTTGGCTGCAGAGATCTTTAGTCATGTCCTACAACACTCCTCAGATACAAGGTCAAGACAATGTTGGGCTTAACTTGGGCAGTGTCGTGCAGTGAAGATGATTGCAAGATTGTCTGCATAGGCGATGATTTTGCACCCCACTGGGTGATGTCTGTTGAGAGTGCAGGACATTTGGGCATTTAATAGGGCTGAACTGAGAACCCCACCCTGTGGCATTCCATTTTCTAATGGCATGTGCTGTGATAGGTGACCTTGGAATCTGACTCTGGCTCTTCTCACCTATCCAAGCCAAGAGCCTTCCTCTGATTCCCTTCTGGATCAGGCTCTCCTGAATGGGAAGGGGACTTGCTAATTCAAAAGCCTTCTCCAGGTCTAGGAATACAACCACAGATGTGCCAGTGCTAATTATGCTTAAAAACGGGGTTATGCTGTGTGCTGTGCTCATGCCCCTTGTGAACCCATGGAGGTCCCATTTTCCATTGGAGTCGGTTTAGTACCATCTGGAACTTCCCTGGCTCCTTTGGTTTTGGGATGGGAACTATGGTAGCCCTCTTCCAGCTCTGAGGTAGAGTGGAAATTTCCCAGGACCTGTTGATGAGTTGCAGAAGTGCAAGCTCATCCGCTAGTCTTAGGTGGGAAATGATGGGGTACAAAATCCTATCAAAACCCGGGGCTGAGCAAGAACTGTTTATGTAGGTTTATCTTTGTTCTCTCAGAGAAAAGATAATATCTGAGTTATCTGGTTCGTCTGTCCTTTCCCTTACATGAGCAAGGCTGCTTGGTTGTGGACATTCTTGGCTTGCCCTCAGTTTGGCTGGCAGACTGTTGCTGCTTATTCTCACAGAGAACTCATGCACCAGTCATTTTGCCTCTGATTGAGGGTCATTGTGTGTGCACCTCGGGGCTAAGCAGCTGGTATCTTGCCTGACCCGTCACCATAACTCTTTGGAATGGAGTGAGTCCCTCAACCACCAAACCACCCTTAGCCACTTTTCCTGCCTGACTCTGTTGGCAGTTTCCTTGGCATCCCTGACAGCTTCCCTTAGGAAGGTTAGGTTGTCAGGGGTTATTTGCCTTCGGTATTGTTTTCTGCACATGTTCACTCTGTGGTTGACCTCCTTAATCTCCTCATTAAAGTACCAGGCGTCTTTGTGACTCTTGGACCAAAGGCCGAGTTTTAGGTATGATCTGTGAGGCTGCTTGATTTATGGCATCATAAATTATGTCTAGGTTCAAACACTTCTACATTTTCACTTTGTGTATCTGAGAGCCAGTTGGCCTTGTCGGATCTTTGATTTGGTTGTGTCACTTGAACTGGGCCAGCATCCACGAGGGTAGTTATAGTGCCATAGTGGTCCCCTGTGACAGTCTCATTGACACACCATCTGATTCTCTCTACCAGAGCCGCAATGGCCAATGTGAGGTCTAGGACCCCTCCTCTGACATGCATTGGCTCTTGGGTATTGAGAAAATCAATCTCAGGAAATGTCTCAAGCACAATTGCTATGTGATAGCCAGCCACATCCGGTGCCCGGCAGGGAGCCAGGATGGAGTGGTGTGCATTGAAGTCTCCCCCTATGATCACTCGGTCTTGTGCTGCAGTAGCACAGACCTGGCTGATGTCTAAGCTCCTACAGTGTGGCTTGCTGTACACATTGTACAGTTTGATAGGGCCCCCGTCCAGGTGAATCTCGACAGCAAGAGATTCAACATCATCTCCACAGAGAGGTGCATGGGGATTGTTGCTCTGACCAGGGTGATCAAGCCTCTTTTGAAGACATAATACCCTGAGAAGCGAACAGTTTGCTCTGTTAATGTCTCCTGGAGCATGTCAGTGTTCCTTGATCGCACTATTGCATGGAGGATGGTATTCCTTGTATAGAAGCCATTGATGTTCCATTGTAGTATGCTTAAATTGTGTGTCATGATGTTACTTGGTGTTAGTTACATCTGAGACGTCATATTCGGATTGAGATATGTCGGAGTATGACAACTCCATTGTGAAGTCCTCACTGATTGAGACATCATCTGTTTTTGGGCTGTTTGTCAGACTATCCCTGGGTCCACTAGGGGGTGGAGAGTCTTTGGTAGCTCTGACTTTTGTTAGTTTGGCTTTTTTCACTTCAGGCTTTGTTTGTGTCTTTATTTTTCTTTGCTGGCTTTACCTGTTCTGGCACTGACAGCACAGATTCAGCCTGGTTTGGCTCTGCCTGTGAGAGCATGGCCGGGGTTGGAGTGGGGAGGGGAGTCTCGTCCCGGGGTGAGGGTGGGGCTGGTTTGGTTCTCTCCAGCTTCCTTCCCTTCAGGACTGCAACAGTCTGGGTCATTGCAGTCATGGCGTGCCGTGACTGCCTTCACTGCCTCCTCGCTCGACCTCCCCAACGCTGTTGCTACTACAGCGACTACAGCAGTCAACATGAGAGTCATATCTTCCTCATCAAAGAGGAGATTATCGTCTCTTACGCAGGCTTTTGCAGTGCTCTTTGAACCTTTATTCCTCTGATTTTGGAATAGCCGGACACTCCTTTTTATTGGAGATATCCGGTGTCGGCTGGGGAGGAGCTTCCTTCCTCTAAGGAGGTCAGGAAGTCTTTTCTCTTTTCTTCTGTCCCCAGCCATAGGTGCCTGGGGGAGCAGGAACAAAGTCTGGTCACTTTTTAGCAACCTCTTGTCGCTTGAGGGCCGCCTCATTCCTGACAGAGCAAGCCAGGCTCCAATCATGATGCCTCTTGGCACAGTTGGGACATTTGGCTGTTGCATCATTTTGTTCTTCCTTGTGTGCCTTAAGGCACACCTCGGTGTTGTGTGCCTTGCTGTAGACACTACATTTGGGCTTTGCCGTGCAGCTTGCCTGGTGGTGACTATTTTTTGGCACTTGTAGCACTGAAGTGACTCAGGCACATAAGTTCTTAAGTTAAAGGTGTCCCAGTTACTCAGATCAAGGGTAGTGGTTGAGGCTCCTTTCGGGGTCACCAGGACTTGCCTGGTTGGAGTATTCCCTTTCGACATTCGGGAAGCCTTCACGACCTTTGGGTCTGATGTGATCAGATCTACATCATACGAAATTGAGAACCCAAGTAGCACCATCTTGACTCTCCTGCAGGAAATTCAGGGTAGCTTGGTCTTTGGGTACAATAATCGTGCCCTGGTTTCTGGCAACCCAGATTGACAACTGGAATTTTCTCTGCATCATCAATACTCTGTCTAGTTGGTAGGCATTGTCGAAGTTTTCAGGTTTAGAGGGAACCTTAAACTGTGGGAAACGCCTTGGGAGTCCAGACTCTCCCTCAGAGTCTGTCTCCGGCCTTGGTCGTTACAAACTCCCCTTTCGGCTTTGGGCTTTGGTCATGGAAGCGGCAGCTGTTTCGGCTGGTTGTAGGCGTGGAGAGGCCAGCACAAGAGTCCATCTGCTGGACAGTTTGGTGGACAGACATGTTTGTGGTTGATGGGTTCTCAATCTAATCCATTTTAGCTACAGGTGTGACAGAATTATCCTGTGCCTTGGATTTTCTTTTGCCATCAGAAGCCATGTCTGGCTTCAAATTGACTGCCTTGGTCTGGCCTAGCATGGTTCGTCAACAGGTATCTCTTTCTGTGGGGGTTTTTGAGTTTTATTTTCCATGTAGTAGACAGCTATTTCATCCTCTCACGCCCCTACCCACCACGGGGCCCAGCAAGGGGAAGCTGTATGTTAGAACCAATGTCTAACAGCTACAGGGGTGGTGAGAGGATAAACGCAACCAATAGCCATTGTAACGGTACTCATGGACCAGTGTGAGTGCCAACGGCGGCATGACTTCTTGACCCTAGCCTCCCGAAGGAGACCAGTCGATTGACCTGACTGGGCAAGGATCATGCCACCCATCTTGCTTAATTAAGGGACCAAAGTATTGGCCGCAGGGCATACTTATGCACGACATCGCTCAACCTCCAGGACTCCTGTCTCCACAGGGCACAAGGCTGTTTCACCTCATTGAGAGAAGAGAGGTCCTGCACCTTTTCAAGGCGGTTCCTTCATCCCACTGAAACAGCCACCCAAAGGCTGTTTCATCTCAATGAGGAAGGAGAGGCAATGTACCTTTCAAAGAGGTTCCAGTGGCAGGACTGTCCCAAGAAGACCTGAATTCATCCACGTACAACCGTGCCAGTACTTTGGCTGTAGCGAGCGAGGAAACCATGACGGGCGACCTACACTAGCATACTCTGCTCCTCAAAGGGCAGTAGAAGGAATTCGTTTCCTGTTTCATTATATAATTCCTGTCGCTGGCAATATGATTTCGCGATACAAGATTCTCAAGATTTTTGTTATTGGAATTATAATAGACAATATTATCATTATCTTTAGTCATCATTATTTCTACTAGCAGTTTTATTCTTGTCATCCACATTAAATTATATGTAATGGAACAATTCATTCTAATCTGAATCGTAATATAAAATTCCAAATATACAACTAAACCATTTGTTGTATTGACTGTAAAATCTAATGTTTATTTCCTGGATGTAACACACATATTACTATACTGAAGCAACGCCTTACGTTGTTGTATGATTATTCTGAATTCTATTAAATTAGATTTTATAGATCCACTTACAAATCACGTAAACTCACACTTCTGACGTATTGAAAATTCAAAAGAAAATTAAAATCAATGCTGATCTGCGTAAAACCTACAATGCAATGTTGGTTGCTCGCTGTAGTGTGCTTTGCGTGTGTAACATTAAACCTTACACAGGAACCCCCAGGCGCGAGGCACTATTGGAAGCATTGCTCCACTTGTTCTTAAGAAGGCCTAGATAAAAATATGGTGATGTTTTCATAATCATAATTTTTCTGTCGCTGTTTATTGATATAATTTATCACTATTATCAACTGATATTTATCTCTCATGTTGCATTTATCATTATTGACTCGTCCAGACTTCCTCGTAGTCCTCGTCCAGGCCTAACTCGGCGGCTTACTCGCCGAATGCACGTGTCCGCAGATCTCGTCCAGGTCCTTCTCAGCTGTGTGCTCGTACGTCCGGCAGGGAGCGTCCTTTTTGGCATCTCAGGGCGGCTGATACCTGTGCTGACGAGCTCCTGGAGTTTGACTGGATCTGCGGCGTCCAGGCAGGCGGCGCCCGTCACAGCATCATAGTGCGACTGGTACCTGCGCTGGCGAGTTCCTGGTCCTTTTCTGGATATATGGGCGTCCTGGCAGGTGGCGCCATTCCACATCCTGGGGCGGCTTGATACCTACTCTGACGAATATCCTGGTTTCCAGGCTTCTGGCGATCTTCCGGTGACGTTTTCCACAGCGTCCGAAGGTGACCGTTTCTGCAGCAGGGCCTCCTTCGGCGCCGTGTCAGATATCGTGAACCAGATTATACACTTAAGGGCCAAGATAGTAAGAGAAAGGAAAAATAACAGAGGTGGTGTTAAGCGCCACTAGCCGATTATTTATAAAATTTGTAGTTTTTATGGTCGAATTTTCGTTAATTTCGTCTTTTTTGTGTGTGTGTGTTTTACGTTCAAAGAGGAAATTAGAAGAGGGAGACGGTAGTAGCGATCCGCAAGGACCTTGAACTATCAAACCGTCTCTTGATAGATACGAGAATAAAGTAAGGGAACCGACAATTTGGCAATCCGCAAAGATTTACTTGAACCATTGTCGTAACACAGAAAAGAAATGTATTTAAAATACGAATTCATGTGCAAGTCACACATTACGACTGACAAAATTGCGGGTAAAGAGATATGTCATAAATCTTTAAGCCTGCAATTACGACAGCAACAAACCCTATCAATGAATGGTTTCGGTGTCTTTTGTTCTGCGTGGAGGAGTGAGTGAGTGAGCGTTTGTGTGTGTGACTGTGCGTGTCTGAGTGACAGTTAATGAGAGTGAGAGTGACCTCACACAGAGCGGGCATGGATGCCAAACACGGAGATTAACGTTCATCTTAACAAAAATGCAATAAACTAGTTATAGACGTAATACAAAATCATTTCAACTACCACATTGAAATTAACATTTAATGATATGCGACAGAATGACGCATTAATGAATGGTGACATGAAAACAATATTCGCGGCTTCACGCAAGCGAATCTTCTCGGGGAACAATCGGCCGAGGTACCAAATTGTCAAGCTGCGCATGCAGACTTCATTGACCTAATGGGCAGGAACTTACGTGTACTTTTGTTAAGTCTGTACCCAAAATACCGTACTTTACGAAGCGAAACGAGCTGGGAAAATTTATAAATAACCTACTCTATCTGCTGATCTATGATGGGCGTTCATGCAATGTCCTACGGGTATTTATCATGAATCACAAATCGATTGGATTTACCCAAACATGCCAGCGACGTCTAAAGTGTGAGCAGGGTGTGATTAATAAGTGAATCACAATTCTAGCTTAAGCCCTAGTCCTACATTATTTAACGGACGTAACAGTGGGTCACACAGGCTCAAAAGCTGCCGAGCATATGATTAACTTCGGTTACTATCATTACGTCGGAACGCGGGTCTATTACGCATAAACGCAACCCAAGGGGAAATCAGGCACTCTGACTCAAAATGTAAAGGTATATAAATCGCGTTATAAGCTCCGTTCTAGCGCCGATAGAACGTGTCACCAATTAACATGTAACGGTTGATATGCGTTATCCCTATATTGTAATAATTCTAAAAAACAATTTATAGGAAATGCTTGCTGTTCTCCCAGCCATTTCAGCGTATCAAACACTCAAAGTGAAAGTGCGGTCAGATCACCCAACTGTCCAAGCGGGGTATTGACTAATGACTTTACTCCGAGATCAGGTCAAGACGGGAAATGGGCAGTGAGAAAAGAAATAATGAGATGATGTTCATGAAAACAGTAAAATTACGAACGCGCTAAATTCGTTGCAATTGGAACAATATAACTCTCTAATCACGAGAAAAAATAAATAAACAATTAATAAATTAACGATATTCATATTGTTTGACTCCGTACCGTGATCACAGTAATGTGATCTGAGGTCAGAAGAATGGAGAGCTTGCCATTTGCTGTCAATTAGCATTTTAACCCAACAAAATCAACGTGAGCGTGACTGCACATACAGCTTCACACATTTAGGGGGAAGATAGAGACAGGGAAGGAAAAAAGGCCCAAAATGTGTACTCACAGGTTTTGAAGACATGGTCGTGGGAAACGATGGTAGAGCGGATTTCGGAGACTGTGAGTCCATGTTGCGAGCCAAAAGGTCGCAACATGTACACACACACACACACACACACACACACACACACATACACCACACACACACACACACCACATACACCACACACACCAAACACACACACACCCACACACACACTCACACACACACACACACATACACACACACACCACACACACACACACACACACATATATATATATATGCATGTATACATACACACACATATATATACGAACATGTACACACACACACACACACACACACACACACACACACACAACACACACACACACACACACACAGACACACACACACACACACACACACACACACACAAACACACACACACACACACCACATACACACACATAAACACACACCACACACATTGTAACACACACACACACACACATATATATATATATATATATATATATATATATATATATATATATATATGCATGTATACATACACACATATATGCGAACATGTACACACACACACACACACACACACACACACACACACACACACACACACACACACACACACACACAAACACACACACACACACACACACACACACATATATATGCATGTATAAATTGCAAGGTCCATTCAGGTGACAAAAAATTAGATAGTCATTCCATATGTTCTCGCAGACGTTGATTGTTCACGGTCTGTTATGTAGATTTTCTGGCATTTGCAGAAATTATTCATTTTCAAGGCCTTAAGATTTCCACAACGCAGTATTATTTGTTACATTCAACAAAATTGTACACGTGAAGATTGTATAGAGGGGTTGCACACGCATACAGGCAAGCGACTGCGCGCGCCCAAAGGAATCGTATCAACAGCTTTAAAATCATAAAGGCATTTTGTATCATGTGATCTGCAGAGAGCCCTTGCAGTACGTCTGGTGTTTTTTTTTTTTTTTTTTTTTTTTTTTTTTATAGCGTTCCCCCTTAATATCAGCTCATCTTTTTCCTGCTAATTTGAGTTAATAACGTATGCCAGGGAGAAAAAACGGATTGGACACAGATGCGTGTTAGGGGTTGGAAGTGCGTGTGTGGGGAGGGAGGGGGGGGGGGGGTTAGTTGCCACACGTATATAAGTCGGCGCGAGTATTGTGTTGTGCCAGTCTCTACCGCTCCTTGTAACACTACGCTTCGACCACTTTTTTCGGGTGCCCCCAGTTCACTTATTCTTCCTCACCCTCTTGGCTCTTACTATTTTTTCTTCTTCCAAATACTTTCGTGGAAGCTTTGAGGTTATATTTTGGAAATAAATTCTCGTT
>NC_061841.1:13463290-13465790 GCF_019202785.1 Penaeus chinensis
CGTGGCCTAGGGCTCCTATGATTGCAACTGCCTCTGCCTGTAGCGAGGAGGCGTTGTCTGTTACCCTCATGGATCGCGTGGCATCCCTAGCTGCAAAGCCGGCGCCTGCAGTGTGGCTCAAGGGATCGACCGATCCATCCGTGTAGTATGTTCTACTACCCGGAGGAGTGATGGCTGCAATGACCCTGTGGGCTTCTGCCTTGAGGCTAGGCATGGGGTATAGGCTCTTTTTCATTGACAGGCTCATTATGTTGAACTCTATCAGGCTCAGTGCCCACGGTGGGGCTTCGGCAAAGTCGGGGTGGGGGGAGTCCATGCCCTTAGCAAGAAGCTGTTCTTTGAGCTGATGGCGTATCAACACCCTGGCTGTATGAGACAGCCAGGAGTTGTTTGCAACGAGCTCGTTGTCTTGTTCGAGGCATCTGACTAATTTTTGTCTTAGGCTTGTGTTCCTGGGAGCCTGGATGACCTTTAACAGGAATTGTGTTGCCGTTAGATCGATTCGTGAGTCCAGGGGGAGAAGGTTTGCCTCCATCAGGAGGTTGAGGACCTTCGTCCACCTCGGGGCACCCAGAATGATCCTGGCAGCTTCATTTTGGACTGTTTCTAATTTGTCTGTGTGCATAGTCCACAATGGGCCGGACAGCATGTACATAGAATGATCTTAGTACTTTGTGTCTGGCCCCTATGCGTCTCCCAGTCATTGCTCTCATGACGGACAGTCTTGCTTTGGTTCGGTCAACCAGGTACTGGACCTCCTTATGGAAGGAGAGGGTCCGGTCTATCCTTACCCCAAGGTATAGGTAGTCCTTGACCCATTCTAATTCCACTCCCTGGATTTTCAGTCTTGTGCCTCGAACTCTCTGTCTCAGTGCCATGGCTTTGGATTTGGCAGCAGAGATCTTTAGTCCTGTCCTACAACACTCCTCTGACACGAGGTCCAGACAACGCTGGGCTTTATTCTGGCTGCGTGGTCCAGTGGAGGTGATAGCGAGATCGTCTGCATATGAGATGATCTGGTACCCCACTGGGAGGTTTATGTTGAGGATGCAGGACATTAAAGTGTTAAATAGGGCTGGACTGAGAACCCCACCCTGTGGCGTTCCATTTTCGAGCGGCATGTGCTGCGATAGGTGACCCTGGAATTTGACATTGGCAGTCCTGTTCCTGAAGTAGTCACCTATCCAAGCCAAGAGCTTTCCTCTGATTCCCTTCTGGATCAGGCTTTCCTGAATGGCAAGCGGACTTGCCAGTTCAAAAGCCTTCTCCAGGTCAAGGAATACCACCACAGCTGGGCCCTTGCTGATTGTGCTTAAGAGCGTGGCTATGCTGTGTGCTGTGCCCATGCCCCTTGTGAACCCGTGGAGGTGCTCGTGCGGGGGTCCCGTTTTCCATTGAAGCCGGTTTAGTACCATCCTCTCAGCCATCTTGGCCAGGCAGCTGAGCAGAGAGATGGGGCGGTACTTCCCCGGCTCCTTTGGTTTTGGGACGGGAACTATGGTAGCCCTCTTCCAACTCTGGGGTAGAGTGGAAGTTTCCCAGGACTTGTTGATGAGTTGCAAGAGTGCACGCTCACCTGCTAGTCCTAGGTGGGAGATAATGGGGTACGAGATCCCATCAGAGCCCGGGGCTGTGTTGGAACTGGTTTTATAGGCTTTCCTTAGTTCCCTCAGAGAAAAGATAACGTCTGAGTTATCAGGTTCGGCTGCCCTTTCTCTGATCTGAGCGTGTCTGTCTGGCTGTAGACGCTCTTGTCTTGCCCTCAGCTCGGCTGGCAGACTGTTGCTGCTCGTTCTCGCAGAGAACTCGTGCACCAGTCTGTTAGCCTCTACTTGGGGGTCGTGATGGGTGCACCTCGGGGCTGAGCGGCTGGTAGCTCGCTTGACCCGTTGCCACAGCTTTGAAAGGGAGGTTTGGTGGTCGAAGGACTCACACCATTCCAGCCACTTTTCCTGCCTTACTCTGTTGGCAGTTTCCTTGGCATCCGTGACAGCTTCCCTTAGGAGGGATAAGTTGTCAGGGGTTCTTTGCCTTCGGAATAGTTTTCGGCACATGTTCACCCTGTGGTTGACCTCCCTGATCTCGTCATTGAAGTACCAGGCGTCTTTGTGACTTCTGGACCCAGGCCGAGTTTTGGGTATGGTCTGTGAGGCTGCTTCATTAATGGCGTTTAGCAGGCTAGCTTCGAGCACTTCCACATTTTCGTTTTGTGGGGGATTGTTGCATCTCAGACAGAGGGCCAAGGCGTTTTGAAACGCCTGCCAGTTGGCCTTGTCTGTTTTCCTTGTGACGGTCTCATCAACACACGGGGCAACCTGATCAAAAGTAATGGGGTTTACCCGGTCGGATTAGCGGCTAGGAATCGAAATCGATTTCAGGACAACATACACAAAGATTGATACCAGGAACTGATGGAGCAGGATATCCTTTTATACTGACTTGTCTAGATGCTCATATCAATATCATATAAAATAATCGGCTCTGTGATGAAATCCTTTAA
>NC_061841.1:13470790-13475790 GCF_019202785.1 Penaeus chinensis
ATTATATTTTTCAATATAGAACATTAGCTGAACGCAAACCCGCAGTAGGGTTACAATGAATATGTAGTGTGTGTGTGTGTGTGTGTGTGTGTGTGTGTGTGTGTGTGTGTGTGTGTGTGTGTGTGCATATATATATATATATATATATATTATGTACAGTCGGTAGAAAATTATCTTTACTCGGAAGTAGATGAAACTGAAACGCGCGCGCGCGCAATGCTTATAGAAATACGAAGTCAATATTTGGAGATGAGTAGCTAAACAATATGTACAATTCCTCTCGATTATTCTGAATTTTTATCTTGTGCTAAAATCTGACCATAATTTTCGCTATTATTATTCCGTAAGTCGTTGTGTTTCTCTGAAGAGTCGCATTCGATCAGCTGAGCAAGAAAATACGTTTGCTTGTTTCAACTCGAGCAACTACTAGTACTCCCAATACACATGCCGTAATGCAATTTATATTTCCCTTGTATTTGTCAGTGCATATCAAAGCTTTGATACATAATTTTAACATGTTATCATAGAAATACTTATTTCCCGGTATAAAAAGTCAAGCTTGTTCACTTGAGTATCTATAGAAAAAAAAAAAAAAAAAAAAAAAAAAAAAAAGAGGAAATCGCTTCTGATACTGTTTATGATAATGAATCTTCATAAATTCCTGAATATTCATTTGGCGGCTGATCCTAATATTTGTTAAACAAGAAAGAAAATATGTCCGATGGTATATGATGTCATAATGATCGATGAGAAATCCGAGGTGAAAACGAGGCTGCCAAGCTGACAATTATTTCAATATGGACGCAAGGCAATCTGAAATTACAAATAGAGGCCACATCATCGGGATGAGGGAAAGTCATTTCTTTTACAGTGAAGTAACCATATAAAGACCTACAGCTCCCGCTAACAAGCCGCAAAGCGACTACTTGTAGATGAGATTCATCACTGAACGTTATCAGAGATTGAACAAACGACATTGCCAACATCGCCTTCAGTTGACCCAGCAGTATGTGTAGAGTGTACGGGAAGCTCCATTGCTGGATGAGAAATAACAGGTGTAAATATTATTTTCCCTTTTCAATTTGCTATTAGACTTAGTTAAAAGTTTGACAAAGATATATTTATACGTCATATTTTATGTTCTGATTATCTATCATCATTTACTTTTTAGATGTGACAGACGACGTATCCATGAAACGGCGGGGAGTGGCCACGTGACCAGTGATAAATGGTGAATTTTCATTCATAGTGAATGAAGGGAGATTCAGTTTAGACAAATATTTTGAAATTGTTAAAGAAATATTTCTCCTTTCAGCACGTTATCCATTGGCCCTTCCTAGAAACAACCTTATTCGTGCAGAATACCTGCCCAATAAACACATCAAGGGCAGTTACGAAATGGTTCAATGACCAAAACCACAAAGAAGTCCTTCCGCCGCCAAGCAAGACATGTGGCACAGACCCGATGAAAACTGTTTGGCCGAATATTGTCAATGTTTGGGAAACGGCTAAAGGATGAACCTTCTAACAAACAGATCATGCTAAGAGTAATGAAAAGTGTTACGAAGGAAACCGGGATCTCACATAAGTACGTCATCTCTGAATCGGGGATTAAACAAGGTTTTGACAGTATTGACTTAGTATTCACACACACACACACACACACACACACACACACACACACACACACACACACACACACAATGATAAAACATCTATATATTCATTGTAACCCTACTGTGGTGGCGGAAAGAAAAATTTTCTTCATTAGTTCGATAAACCGCTATTTGATGGTGTAGCAGCGACCCACGGGAAGGTATCAACGATTTTTGTAAAGATTGTTATTTGATTTAGCTGCTATACATAGACGTTTAAAGAAACAATTCCAGGAAATCGCATTTTATAAAATATCCCACAACAAAGTTTCGTTATCACTTATTTGAAGAAAAGGAAGTATGAAATGGCTTATTAAAATATATAATTATAAACTTGTTAGTCATTTATGTTTTACCAATCACACTCCCTGTTACAAGCAGCCTAGGGTTTTCGCATCATTCACAAAAAAATACCAATTACTATATATTTACCCAGCAAGTGTACTGAATTATAATTCCGCAACTGTACATCATATTATATATATGTATATAATTATGATTTTTCTGTATATATGTATGCACCTAACTTAAAAACAAACTATATACATAAAATAACAAAATATAAATAACTATGAACTATACACTTTAACTCTAAACTCTCCGGAAGTAGACGTTACTAGGCCCGTCACGAATACCCCACCTTTAGTTGTTAGTCTTTCACCCAACAACTATTAAAAAGAGCACAGACTATTCTACTGTATTACTCTCCGATACTGGACTCCTTGCCCAGTATTCTCCCACACAACTCAAAATATCACTTCCCTTACCAAAGCTGCCGGCAGGAGTCTGTCTATCTTGTTGCGGGACCGTCAGAACAGATTCTGTGTCTTTTTTCCCTGCTTCTTTCCTCTCATACATACATATAAATATGTACACACACATATATATATATATATATATATATACATATACATATATACATATCTATACGTGTGTCTGAGTATGCACACACGCACACACACACACACACACACACACACACACACACACATACATACATACATACATGTGTGTGTGTGTATGTATATGTATATATATAGACACATAGGTATGTGTGTGTTTATACATATATATGTATATATATACATATATATACATATATATATACATATATATATACACGAAAGATTGAATAATGCAATGCCGCATTGATACAGAGGACAAATTGGCATGACGAAATAACGGGCTGCAAACAAAAACCGCAAAACAGACAAAGTTGGAAAATATTGAGGAAGGCCTACGTCCTCCAGTGGATTGATTCAGGCTGGTGATGATCCAGTAATTTGGTTGTAGTCCATGTTTCTGATCCAGTCATAACTGGGAGGACGCATTGGTTAAAGACTTTTCTTTTTAAACATAATGGCAAGGGGCCTCTTAGTATGCTACTGTGTCTGCTAGAGGTGCTCCTATTTTGATACCCTTTCCATTCCATTCTAGCTTCTTAAAAATTTCATCAAGGGAAGCTGCGATGGTATCGCCATGTCTAACACCTTTTTTAATTGATATTTTATCGGTTTCCTTGTGGACCTTGATGGTTGCTGTCCCATCTTCCTATACATCTTCCATTATTTTACAATATACCTCTTCTACTTTCTGTCTTCAAATAGCTTCTAGTACTGCTAGTATTTGTACAGAGTCAAATATCTATTCGTAATCAGTTTGGTTTCTTTATTGCATACATTTAGCTGTTTTCATGCTGCTACATGAGATCACTGTTTCATTTATTATTTGAGTATTGAATGTCTGTACGTCTTCTCTCTTCTTTTTATTTATAGTCTTTGTTAGTTCACCTAATTATATCTTGTCTCTGACGATACTTTCATGACCCGATGTTTTTGCATAAGCTGTTTAGTTTCTACCGAGAGCTTGCTGGAGGTTTGCTTGACTTTCTTACCGCCTACTTGAAGTGCAGCTTCCTTTATTATATGATTGAACTGTTTGTTGATTTGGTCAATATTGAGATCTTCGTCGCTGAGAAGTGAATGTCTGTTTTGGATGTTAAGGTTAAATTCTGTTGCTCTGGTCTTAAAGTTAGCTAAATTTGGCTGCGGTTATCGTATGACTTTGTTCCTTTCCCTTCTGAGGTGTAATTTAGTTTGGCCTCTGACCATTCTATGGTCGCTGCCAACATTTTCTTTATTAATAATTTCCACACATTTTACCATATCGCTCCTATTTGAAATTATGAAGACAATTTCATTTTTGATGTCATATGGCGACTTCCATGTCTACTTCCGGTCTCTTTTCGAAGAATGTATTCATGACATTGAGTGATCGAGCCTCCGGAAAATCGACTAGCATTTATCCTCTCTCGTTCCTAGTACCTATTCCGTGGTTACCCACTACAGTTTCTACTGTCTTTTTACCTATTTTAGCATTAAAATCGCCCATAATTATTGCGAAATTGGAGTTTACTCTCTCCAGGCTAAATTAACATTTTCATAGAAGATTTGAACAATCTTTAAGTTGTACCTATTGCTTAGTTTTACTGTTAATGAAACTACTTTTTCGTTTATACAATAGAATTCCACGCTATTATTTTCTAAACGTTTGTGAACTAAGAAACCTACCCCTAATTCTTGCCTGCTATTCTGGGGTTTACCTCTTCAGAAGAGCACGTGTACATCATTTAGTATCTTCTGTTCTTCGCCTAGTCTTCTAACCTCACAGAGTCCTACAACACCCTATTTAATGAAAGAGAGTTCTTTAAGTAATGCTAGTAAGTCGGATTCAGTTATTCTGTTTGTGCAGTCATGGTTTTTGATTGAGAGGTAGACAGTCGAGTTACCCCCCACCTACTTGCTTAGGTGTATCTTGGTGGGGGTGGGGGGGGGGGGGTAGTATAGCCGGGATGCCACTGATACGCCCCTCCAGCAGGGTTGGTTCTGTCTAGTGTGGACTTATGAGCAGCAATGCGCGGGTATACCGCTGTCAGCATGGGCTTGAGTATCAGAAATTCATATATGTGTGATTATATTTTATACACCCTTACATATGCCCCTATGGATATGGTATGCATATATACTCGTACATTATACACAACTATACACATGCACATACATACACATAAATAGACATAACGCACATTATATATGCATACATATACACACCCACATATATGCGAACACACACATACTTGTACACGTACTTACGACTATGTATAAACAAATAAATTTAGCTATACATATGCTTATGCACACGTATATGCGCACATACGTTTATGAGTACACATTAGTGTTCACCCACATATATATGTATAAACTTATACATATACTTGTATATATATACATACATATATACATACATGCATACATATATATATACATACACATACGTACACATGCA
>NC_061841.1:13483290-13485790 GCF_019202785.1 Penaeus chinensis
TGAGACAGCACTTGGAACGACCTTTACGATGTCATTTATAGCAATGGCAAACAGGGTCACACTTAAGACACTCCCTTGTTGGACCCCTTCTAGCTGGTTTTCCAGGTTACAGAAGCTGTTTCCCACCCTCATTCTAAACTTCCTGTCAGCAAGGAAGCTTTGTATGAAGGTAGGCAATGCTCCTCTTAAACCAATGTCATACAGCTTCATGAGTATGCCATGCTTCCAAGTAGTATCATAAGCCTTTTCAAGGTCAAAGAAGACTGCTAACATACAGTATTTCAGTTTCCATCCTTACAATTGCATCTGTGGTCGATCTGTTTTCTAAACCCATATTGATATGGGGTCAGCACGTTTTCCTTTTCTAGCAGCCATGTCAACCTGAAGCTTACCATTTTCTCCATCAACTTGCAAATGCAGCTGGTAAGAGAAATTGGTCTATAATTCCCTGGTATAGAAGCATCCTTGCCAGGTTTAGGGACAGGAATGATTATAGCTTCTTTCCATGTGGATGGCACTGTGCCCTCCCTATAGATCCTATTGAATAGATTCAACAGGAACGTTTGGGAACTCTCCGGTAAGTGAGATATCATTTGGTATGGAATATCGTCATTTCCTGGGGCAGTCTTACGGCAGAGCTGCAAAGCAGAGTCCATCTCCTTGCGCAAAAATGGAAAGTTGTATGGAAGTTCTGCTGCAGTGCTACTAAAGAACGACACACAGTGTTCAGCCCGAAGAGTGGAGAATCAGGCAGTGTAAGATGCTCCAGAGGAGATCTCTGCCATGGATTTTGCCAGCTCATTTGCAACATCTGTTTTGTCTGTCAGGATTATACCATCTATTTTCAGAGCAGGGGGTGATATGGATGTGCTCTTTCCAGCGATCTTACGCACCTTGTCGCATACCCATGCTAAGGGGGTCACAGAGTTAATTAAGGAGATATATTGTCTCCACGATGTCCGCCTAGCCTCCTTTAGCACTCGCCTGGCCTTGGCTCGGGTCTTTTTGTACTGGATCAAGGTTAGATCGCTTGGGCGTCGTTTCAACTGCCTTAATGCAGCTTTTCTTGCTCTGACAGCTTGTTGGCATTCATCAGACCATCATGGTACCAGAGGTCGACGGTACTGCCCGCTACTTCTGGGAATTGATGCTTCTGCTGCAAGGTGAATTCGTGATGTGAAATGATTAACAGCATCTAGAACACACTGGAAATCATTCACAGATCCTTGAAATACTGCAGTTGATCTAAAAAGATTCCAGTCTGCATGTTCAAGTCGCCATCTCTGCACTCCATTGGCTGGAATACCATTCACCTCCTCCAAAAGTATTGGATAGTGGTCACTTCCATGTAAGTCTTCCATGACCTGCCAAGTGAAATTCAACTGTGAATCAGGTGAACCAATTGACAGGTCGATATTGGAGAATGTTCCAGTTTGAATTTGGAAATGTGTGGGTGCATCACTGTTCAGTAAAACTGCATCTACTCTTGAGAACAAGGACTCCAAGGCCCTTCCTCGAGGGTTGCACAAAGTGTCTCCCCAGAGGTGATGCCGACCATTGAAGTCTCCCAAGAGTAGTAATGGATGAGGCAACTGCCCAAGTAAATCTTCCAAATCATCTATGTTGAAATTATGTGGAGGGAGGTAGATGGATGCAACAGTGTAAGGTCGTGTCAAGCCTATTCTCACAGCCTTCACCTGCAGTGTCGTCTGCAGGTGGATGTTCTGGAAGGGAGTATCCTGACGTACCATTACTGCTACTCCTCCATGAGGTCCATTATCAAAGGTCCCATAATGGGCTTGAATCCTCTCAGAGAAATTGGACGATTTTCCCTGATCATAATCTCTTGTAGGCATACACAAACTAGATTACATGAAGCTATCAGATGTTGTAGTTCTTCCCATTTTGCATGAATTCCCTGACAATTCCATTGGATTAGGGTATCCAGTTCTTCAGGTTGACAAACTACTTCATAAGGTGTTTGGCAGCACCTGTGGTTAAGGCCCGCCCCACACCTTTAGGCTGTCCCTTTCCAGCATCTTGGGAGTACCTTTTGATGGGTTGTTCAACTGTGGATCTAGTTTCCACAGGCTTCCTTTGGACAGGCTCAGAATTTCTTTGCTTGGGCAAAGGACGGACCTGAGCCTTTGGTTCAGGAGCGGAGGCCCCTGTGGATGTGGTAGCCTCAGGAGCCCTGCCTGGTGGCTCCAAAGACCCGACTCTATGAAGAGTCTTTTGAACAGGCTCAGGATTCCTCTGCCTGTTCAAATGGCGTACCTGAGCCTTTACTTCAGGGGGATTCTGCCTAGCAGCAGAGGCCCCCATGGATGTGGTGGCAGCTGAAGCTGTCACAGTTGAGGCCTCTGAAGCCTTAACTGATGGCTCCAAAGACCTTACTTTGGGAGGAGGAGTCTCCTCAATAGACCCTTCACTCCTACTCCATTTCTGGTGCAACTCACCAGAGGCACTTTCAGCATTTTTGGACTGAGGTTTAAAGGTT
>NC_061841.1:13498290-13500790 GCF_019202785.1 Penaeus chinensis
GCCTCTTCTGGGGTCCACTACTATTCGCTGCCCGGGTCTGCTGCACAAGCCATCAACTTTGAAGTGCGGAACTAGATCATGCATTTCCGTACACAACAACGCGGGGGACCAACCAAACCCCTCAGCCCCCCACTCTCTCTCTCTCTCTCTCTCTTTCTCAACTGATGAGTTGCTGGGATCAGAATTTTGAAAAGAAAATGGTCACAGTTATAAAGAACGGCTAATGCTTATCTTTCTGTTACATTAGCAAATACATACAAAAGAAAATACAAAAGGTTTCAGTAATGTATGTTATGGCATATGTGGGACGGAGAGCATTTTAATATGCTTACCCAATGACCCCATCGAGAGGAAACTCCCAGGAAGCGAGAGGATACTACTTACCAACCACCGGAGGCGCCTAGTTAGCCTTGCCTCTCCGATCAAAGAGAGAGAGAAAGAGAGAGACAGAGAGAGAGAGAGAGAGAGAGAGAGAGAGAGAGAGAGAGAGAGAGAGAGAGAGAGAGAGAGAGAGAGAGAGAGAGAGAGAGAGAGAGAGAGAGAGCGAGCGAGAGAGAATGAGAAAGAGTGAGAGTGAGAGAGTGAGATAGAGAGAGTGAGAGAGTGAGAGAGAGAGATATAGAGACAGAAAGAGAGAGAGTGAGAAGGAGAGAGAGAGAGAGAGAGAGAGAAAGAGAGAGAGAGAGAGAGATAGAGAGAGAGAGAGAGAGAGAGAGAGAGAGAGAGAGAGAGAGAGAGACAGAGGTTAGGAGACAGAGAGAGAGAGAGAGAGAGAGAGAGAGTGAGAGAGACAGAGAGAGAGACACAGAGAAAGAGAGAGAGAGAGAGAGAGAGAGAAATTTTCTTTCTCCTGATCTTTACACCGCAGCAGGTTTGACCTGAAGGTCGCAGAGGTTGTCCAACCCATTACACTCGCTTTTATTTTCCTTTAATAGTTATCAAGCAATCCACAGATTGTTTCTTTGTAGAGCCACTAGTATTTTTCTTTTTCATTTCTGTGTTTTTGGGGGCTGTTTCTTTCATAGCCTCCTCTCTCTTTTTCTGTTTTCTGGTCTCTTTGTCCATGAGCTGTGCCAGCCTTTTTTCGATTACGTCTATTCTCGCTGAAACTGCGACGCTGTGTGGTGCTAGACGATCTCGTCTAGCAATCCTTCGAATCCCTCGCCGCCAGTGGATGGTAACCCCGGCCATTCCTTGCACACAGGGGATAATTTAGAAGCAAAAGAAAACAGACATTATGTCACAGCAAGAATATCCATTGTAACAAAAATAATCAAACAAGATTATTATTATTGCCAACAAAATAAATGATAGTTTTCCGAAGCTGACAATGCGTAAGATTATATTACACATTGTCCAGATACAGGCATTTGTCATGAGACTCAAAGGCCATTGCCCTGTTGCCTTGCGTCGGATATTTCCTTCCTAGAAAAATCACGACTCCCCTTCACTTACTTACCCTGCACCTTTCATTCGTCCTGCCCATGGTCACCTCCTTTGGCAACGGCACTACACGCGGTGGGTCCAGCAACCAGTCATTGGGAACCGTAGCTCCCTCGGCATCTCTGCTTGTTTGGTAGTTAGCACTCTCTTTTTCTGCGATTCCTTGCCAGGAACAGCAGAACTGATTTTTATTTGTGGCCTCGCTCTGTATTCTATAAGCTCAGCATTATACGGTCCTCCGCAATAACAGCAACAAGGCTTAATCTTTTCCCCTTTTCAAGTTTTGGTTAGCAGATTGTGGAGTCATGCTTCCTACCGCAGAACCTACACAGAGCAACCTGCTGACAGGTCCATACCCTGTGGCTCCACAGGCAGCATTTGAGGCACACACGGTGCAACCCTCCTGTACCCCGCTCCAAAGATGAATACTCTCTCTGGCACTTCCCCTTTCACGGGGGCAACGAGTCGACTCCGCTCCTCGCCCCTGCCCCTGAACGTGTGCTTCTTCACCCAAACCAATCTTTCATCATCCAGCAGAAATTCTGGGTCCAGTAATGTCGGATGCAGAAAGATAATCACCTTGGTCAAATTTTCTCTGCCTTTGGGACAGTTATTACTGTTCCCTTGTATCGCTTAGTAGTCAGGACCTAGAGAGAGAGAGGGAGGGAGGGAGAGAGAGAGAGAGAGAGAGAGAGAGAGAGAGAGAGAGAGAGAGAGAGAGAGAGAGAGAGAGAGAGAGAGAGAAGCTGATAAGTAGAGGAATGGCATAATAAAATGGCATCAGAGAATTGAGACGGAGGGCTGTAATCGTATTCCGAACTGCCCGCCGAACGTGGCTGTCTTCCGCTATATGTCAGAATATTCGCATTCGCATCTTAACTTCCTGTTCAAATGAGATCTGAGATGAGACGGCTAATACTGTTACAAGAGCTGTTCCAACTCTACTCCATTAAATAACAGCTACCTTCGGCTCCATGATTGTGCCTTTTGTTATTTTGTTGTATTCAGTCTTTAATGCAAGCATAGTGGAATTAAATTTCATGCCAAGCTTTACTCT
>NC_061841.1:13510790-13513290 GCF_019202785.1 Penaeus chinensis
GCTTGCAATAAGAACAAAAGTTTAATGGTTTAATTTTCCCAGTTTTACCACCACCATTCCCAAGGTTTTCACCAGAGGAGGCCTGTACATAAAATCTAACCTTGTCTACCTTACCCAGCTGTGACCTTTTCAAAAGCCATGAGGACACTTAGTAAGACTTCGAAACTTTTGCCTGTAGCCGTCAGGTGTGATTGCATAAGCATCAAGAATAGACTGTTTTATGGATTCATAATCATCAATGCAATCAAGATTTGAAAAGGTGATGGCAGCTTTACCGCTTAATTTAGGTTGGAGAAGCCAAGTCCACTCAGTATAGGGCCATTTAAAGTGTTCAGCAGTTTTCTCAAAGTTACGGGAAGAGCCATCAGGATCATTTTCAAGAAATGAAGGAACAAGGGGTAGATTCTTAGTTAAATTAAACGATTCATTAATGACAGAATCATTATCGCCCGTGCCATTTAATTTAGCTTCTAGTTTTCTTTCTTCTAATTTAAGTTTAGCTATTTCTATTTCCCTGTCTCTTGCTCTTTCTTCTAATCTTTGTCTTTCTACCTTAAGTTTTAAATCTAAAGCATACTTTTCAAATTCGAGTGGAGCAGTGAACCAAGACTCTTCTTTCTGCTCAGACAGAATAGAAGTGTCTCTAACTTCAAACAGTTCGGGATCTTGAGGGTTTAAATAATCAATGGCTTCAGGGGGAAGTAATTCTCTTTGAATTAGATTTTCTAATACGAGTTCCTTAATTACTTTGTTAGTTGCTGAACCTGAATGAGATACCGAGAAGTATTGAGCAATAAAGCGCCAATCATCTTTCTTAATAGGTTCGGTTAATTGTTCAAGTGTAGGATTTTCACAATTTATTTTAGCATTAAATGTAGACATATTAAAAGGAATAATATTTTAATAGAAGTTACTGTTCGATCGACTTATAGCTGAATAGAAATTGAAATTATTGCAGGAATGTTTGCTAATAATCCCTACGTTAGTTGACAGGCTAATCTCGAACAGTTGATTTAATGACGTAATAACACCCAAGTTAGGTAATGGCTTACAAATACCATGTAAGTTGATTTAATGACGTAATAACACCCAAGTTAGGTAATGGCTTACAAATACCATGAATGAAGCAGACGGAAACAAGAACAAATTCTCAGCACTTTGACTTGCTTAGCCTAACTAGGAGAAAGTACGTGAAAACAATCCCGCGGTTCATGAACAAAGAGAAAAAAAGGGTACGGTATTAATGTCGCCGGATGAATCCCTAATCTTATTCATAAACACAATTACAGTGATTGTTGGTGATCACCCTTATTAAATAGGTGATGTCAACGTGATAAGTTAGAGCTAGCTGTTAAATGTATAACTCGTCTCTCTGAGAAATAAGGTTACTGTATTAATTAACTTGAGAAGATCCGGATATTTTACTTCAAATGTAAAAGTACGACATTAAGTACCGGTATCCCACTAAGTAGATCCGGATGAATTCCTTATTCCTGGTCGGACTGTCGCTGTCTGCCAAGGCATGATTATTATTAGAGTCCTGGCTAATCTAGCTACTATGTTGACATGGGGAATCCGAGTATTTTCTACAGTATTTCAGGTCAAGCAAGACGTGAGTGATCAGTTCCAAGTACTCCATTACTCATTTAGCAGGAATACTATCTCGGTAGTAAATACTTTTAAGTCTAAATGAAATCTAAAGTAACACTATCCTGACAAACCTGCAATAAAATCAACAATCATACACAAAGAGATTTTGATGGTGCATAAAGAAGAATTATCAAAATAAAATAAAGAAAAAATCCCGGTCAGGCCCCCATTTATTACGGATATAGTTGTTTGATGAGATTGAGTCTTAGTCCATAATAAAGTTTGATGCAATAGGCTTAAACTCCATGTATTTATGATATTTTCCAGGTTCTTAGAGTATATTTTGTTTATTAAAATTAAGTAGTAGAACTGTATATTTAGTTTCATTTAGTGTATTCCGATATTAGAATTATATATAGATTTACTTAGTTTAGTTTTTGTTTTTTTTCATTAATTTCATGGAAATGCATGAAACACAAGTAATGTCTTATTTTTATTTCTCAAAACCCCAACCCGAAACCATCACACATCATGAATATATATTCTTAATTATACAACACCATGAATATTCTACTTGTAAATTATGTTATATATATATTTATATCTCACAAGATTCTTGAGGTCACAGCTGAGGAGTAGCGAGATTAGTTGACCGAGCTGCCCAGTTCAATGGCTGAACAACTCTTGTCTTTTCCGGCTTCCTTACCCTCTTACATAGACCTTCTTGACGGGTTCGCAGAGCAACGTCTTGAGAAGTGGCGCGGAGGTTCAGATCGCTTGTTCTCCAACTAGGTCGTTTGGGGTCAAGACGTTTATTTTTCAATTCAAGATTTCGCGACGATACATCGGCAATTGCAGACGGAATGGCGGCAGTGATAGCAATATATATATATATATATATATATATATA
>NC_061841.1:13518290-13520790 GCF_019202785.1 Penaeus chinensis
TGTACGCTCCTACGATATATATATATATATATATATATATATATATATATATATATACTTGAGGTGAAAGAGATGTTTTACATCAAACTTGCATCTGTGACAGACAGCTGTCCTCGGCGAGATATTCGTATTGTTTTGGGTGACTTCAATGCATTATCCGGCTGCGATCGAGCTGGCTATGAGATGTCTGTCGGTTCTCATGGTTCTGGAGCTGATGCTGGCAGCGAGAATAGCCTCCTTTTCTATGACATTGCTAGGTCCCAGAAATTGAGGGTTTCTTGCTCCTGGTATCAGCGTTCTGACCCGCATCGTTGGACCTGGTACAATGATACGGGTAGTGTGGCCAATGAGATCGACCACATCCTTTTTAGCACTCAATGGAGGATCCTCTAGAACTGATCATAGATTAGTTGTGGCTACTCTCCGGGTCCACTTTAGAACCCCCTGTCGCTCCAATGAACACCCTAGGGTGTTTCATGTGGACAGATTGAGGGAGGATGAGTCAGCCTAGGGGTTTGCTGAGGCTATCTCTGGTCGTTTCACATCTCCCAAGGGCCTGACAAACCCTGTTCTTCTGTGGGACACCTTCAAGCGTGAAACGCTTGATTCAGCCCAGGAATCGATTGGTGAACACTCAAGACAGAATTCCATCTTGCAGGAGATACTGGAAGCCACAGATGTTTGTCGTGCAGCTCGATTGTCAGGGGATTGCAACTTGCACCGTTCTCTGGTGCGCAGAAGGAACCATCTCTAGTTCCTTCTCGGTCGTCCCACAGGCCTCCTCCATCCAGGGTTGTCTCGGACAGAGACAACCTGATTGGCAGGATCCTCCTGCAGCCCCACATCGTATGAGACTGAGAAGCCAATTAGCACAATCTTGGTTCTCTTTTCCTCGGGATTTAGTGGGGAAAGACTCACTTTCCTCCCATCTGCTAGCTCCTTCATTTCCTGGAGAAAATTCAGGGTAGCTTGATCTTTGGGCATTATGATCATGCCCTGATCTCGGGCGACCCGGATCGACAGCCGGATTTTCCGTTGCAGCTCCAATGCCCTGACCAATCGGTAGGCATTGTCGAAGCCTTCGGGTTTAGCTGGCACTTTGAACTGGTCGAAGCGTTTAGGGGGTCCCGATTCTTCATCAGAGTCGGTCTCCGGCCTCGGACGCTTCGGCCCGCCCTTTCGGCTTTCGGGCTTGTTTGTGGGGGCAGCAGCTGATACGGCTGGTTCAGCCTGCTCTCCCCTCTCAATCGGGGAGGCCGTCTGAGAACTCAGGGGCCTTGCGCGGTTCGTCAACATTTTAATCAGTCTGTGGGGGGTGTTTGTAAATTTTATCCATATCATCCTCTCACGCACCCAACCACCACGGAGTCCAACAAGGGTGTCAGAACCAGAGTCTAACAGCAACAGGAGTGATGAGAGGATATACGCAGCCAATAGCCATTGTGACGGCGCTCACGGACCATTGTGAGTGCCAATGGCGGCATGACTGCTTGACCCTAGCCTCCCGGGGGAGACCAGCCGATTGCCGTGACCGGGCCAGGATCAGGCCGCCTGTCTTGCTGGAATAGAGGACCAAAGAGGCGTGTTGCTAGCCGCAGGGCGTACTCGTTCACGGCATCGCTCAACCTCTAGGACTCCTTTTCCACAGCGCACAAGGCTGCCACGCACGGCAAACGCGTGGGTAGGTGTTAACCCCTTGAGAGAGACCAGAGGGGATGCCCTTCCACCTACGAGACATCATTGTTTGGAGCCCTTTTGCTCAGCCCTCTGAAGCAGCCACCCAAAGGTTGCTTCACCTCAGTGAGGGAGGGAGCTCTTATTCCTCTGAAACAACCACCCAAAGGTTGTTACACCACAGTGAGGAAGGAGGGGACCTGTGCTTTTTTCAAAGTGAATCCCTCTTCCCTCTGAATCAGCCTCCCAAAGGTTGTTTCACCTCAGTGAGGGAAGAGGAGTCTTGCACCTTTACCAGGCAGTTCCTTTCATCCCCCTGAAGCAACCACTCAAAGGTTGTTTCACCTCAGTGAGGAAGGAGAAATCCTGTACCTTTTCAAAGTGAATCCCTTCTTTCCTCTGAGACAGCCACCCAAAGGCTGTTTCACCTCAGTGAGGGAAGGGAGGTCCTGCACTTTTGCCAGGTGGTTCCTTTCATTCCTCTGAAGCAACCACCCAAGGATTGCTTTACCTCAGTGAGGAAGGAGAGGACCTGTGTCTTTTTAAAGTGATTCCTCCTTCCCTCTGAGACAGCCACCCAAAGGCTGCTTCACCTCAGTGAGGGAAGGGAGGTTTTGCACTTTTGCAAGGCAGTTCCTTTCATCTCTCTGAAGCAACCACCCAAAGGTTGTTTCACCTCAGTGAGGAAGGAAAGGACCTGTGTCTTTTCAAAGTGATTCCCCCTTCCCTCTGAAACAGCCACCCAAAGGCTGTTTCACCTCAGTGAGGGAAGGGAGGTTTTGCATTTGTTCCAGGCAGTTCCTTTCATCCCTCTGAAACAACCACC
>NC_061841.1:13553290-13560790 GCF_019202785.1 Penaeus chinensis
TTCTTAACCTATACATGCATAATTTTCAGAACTTAATTGAATTTATTCAATAACAAAAATAATACATATTGTTTTCTTAATCAAAATATCAATTATACAACCTTAATTTAACGGTACTATTGACATATAACTGTGTACCCTTTAAATAAAGAGAATGTATGGTGGGGTAACCAAAAAGCAGTACTTTGTAGGGTAGACTATTATACTTTACAATTTCCTAATCTTAATAAAAAAGATAATATAAAAATATGTAAACTTTATGTAAAACTAATAAAATAAAGTGTCATCTTTCTATAGAAATAAATAAGCATTTTATCTTACATAGCTACAGACAAAAAACTGAGGTATATATGAGTAATGCATATGCATAAAGACCAAGTGAGGTATATACAGGGTGGTTTCAAGACGAATTTTTGGGTCATTCTAACTTTACATCCCTTGTGCTCATTACAGGAACAGGTTAAGGAATTCAAAAGTATGAAAGGATATCATTTTATAGAAATTTACGTAGTATTTGTTTGTGGTCCGGTTCTAGGATTATAGTATATGGTGCTTGTCTTTGACTTGTGTAAAACAACTGAATTTTTGCAAACATTCACTGCTGCACAAAGTACAAGCCCAATACCCGGGATATTTGCTCGAGGACACCGTATATATTATGCCCTCAAATCTCATGACTACTGTAAGCAACCTACTAGGGGCTCTGAAATAAAATATAATGCAACTCATTCTGAGGGCATTCTGTGGCAGAGATTCATTTATGGCAATTCTTTACCTAAAACATGACTTAAACAATGGGATATTATTATACAAATGTAAATAGTGAGACTAGTAATCAATAAAACGACAATGAAAGGGGGAAAAAATATCATCATGAACTGAAGAGAAAGGTTAAGGGAAAAATAGTCAGTATAAATACTGCGTGTTCAGTAAGTGATTTCTGGCAACGTCCAGCCGCTGGGCACGGGAGTACGCTGCATATGCGGATCTTCCCCGCTCTAGCATGTCGCCGCGCGTATAGCTGTAACCCGCAGAGCATTCGGTTTATTATGACGGCTGTACAAGTAAGGGCTAATTAGGGAAAATGTATATGTGTGGCAATATTAATTTGTATGTAAGTGTGAGTGAATAATTATTGTGTATTTAGTCAACAAAACAGCAACTTTCCATAAGATAAGCTGTACGTTAATAAATAATGAATTGGAATTTTGAGTGACAACCGAGATGAAAACGTCAACAAACATCAAATTTCGCATCAGTTTCATGTTTTGGTTCACGTAGTAGTAGAGGTTAATGTCGAAGCAATTTGTCGTGGTGCTTGGACGCCCTAGGGAACGGCTCCGTTCAACCTGGAGCCTAGAACGTTTGCTCATTGGTCAATGGAACTCTGAAGATCCTCATAAATTTACAGATCTCCATATTATTACAGATATATATTAGTGTGCGCAAATTCCTCAACCGAAAATTATAAAGTAATATCCGTTTCTAAACCAGTAAAAGGTCTTAATAGAAGTGCCTATTATTTAAAGAAAATAAATGTTGATTATAAAGTGATAAGCGACGTTCGATGTAATCACGGACATGCAGATGCTTTCAATCAACGCGGTTTCTGAGCTCTCAAAATAGAATTTAACTGTTGTACAAACTCGTTCTATAAATATTTCTTACCTGACGGTTTTCTTTATTCTATACATAACTGATATTTGTCCTTTCTAGTACCTTTATAAATTATTTGTGGCTGATCAAGTTTTACATGTTGCGGAGTATATAAATGGCGTACGCGGCATTTCCTTTTCTAACATCGTGCACCAGCGCCTATTCGGCTCTCATAGGTTACTGTATTGTTAATATACAATTTCATGTACACATTATTCTTAAAATGCTATACCATCTCACATTTTGTTTCGTAGAGAACTAAGAAAAATATGAGAAAATTATGTACTGGCAACAAAACTAAAGTCAAGAGGGATGTGGTGGTTTGGTTTGCGAAGTTCTAGCTTCGCCCGGCCTGTGTCAGCTTTTAATGGCTGTCTCATTGAGTTGTCTGACACTCGGTGCTTACCGTGGCGGCGGGATTGCCAGCAGGCGCCCCTGCCGCCATGGTGTAAGCATTTCGCTTAGCCTCTTTACCAGCACGGCGGCTGTTGTGGGCGGTCCATGTCTCAGGAATTGTGTATGGTCACAATTTTCTAGGTAGTGGACTAGTGTGGCGTTCGGCTCGCCGCAGTGCTTGCAGCACCTTTCATCGCGTTCGATTGTTGGGATAATCTGCCATGCACAGTAGTAACCTAGGCGCATTCTGTGAAGAATGACTTCGGTACCTCTGTTGCTTACTTCAGAGAGTGCCAGTGGTTCATAGCCTGTGGCGTCTGAGTACCAGCTGGCCGAGGGGGAGGTTCTCGTTTCCTCTCTGTGGAGCTGCCGTAGGAAGGTACGACCGACCAAGGCACATTTCTCCATAAGTAATTTTCGGCTCGGTTTTATCGTTATGGGATTTGGGGGCATACCCCTACCAGCGACGGCTAGTCTGTCAGCAAGCTCGTTCCCCCTGATGCCGATGTGGCTTGGGACCCAGTTGATGATAATTCTTCTACCCTGAGCAAGAATTCTCTGTGCCATTGTGAGAATCGTGGTCAGTAGGTAGATGTTGTCTGTGGGTGAGCTGTGCTGAAGACAGTCAATGGCTGCCCTGGAGTCTGTGTGTATGACCACGTGTCCTTCCCTTAGGGACGCGTGGCCTAGGGCTCCCATGATTGCAACTGCCACTGCCTGTAGGGAGGAGGCGTTGTCTCCTCACTTTGGATTTGGCTGCAGAGATCTTTAGTCCTGTCCTACAACACTCCTCTGACACGAGGTCCAGACAACGCTGGGCTTTATTCTGGCTGCGTGGTCTAGTGGAGGTGATAGCGAGATAGCCCTCTTCCAGCTCTGGGGTAGAGTGGAAGTTTCCCAGGACTTGTTGATGAGTTGCAAGAGTGCACGCTCACCTGCTAGTCCTAGGTGGGAGATAATGGGGTACGAGATCCCATCAGAGCCCGGGGCTGTGTTGGAACTGGTTTTATAGGCTTTCCTTAGTTCCCTCAGAGAAAAGATAACGTCTGAGTTATAGGGTTCGGCTGCCCTTTCTCTGATCTGAGCGTGTCTGTCTGGCTGTAGACGCTTTTGTCTTGCCCTCAGCTCGGCTGGCAGACTGTTGCTGCTCGTTCTCGCAGAGAACTCGTGCGCCAGTCTGTTAGCCTCTACTTGGGGGTCGTGATGGGTGCACCTCGGGGCTGAGCGGCTGGTAGCTCGCTTGACCCGTTGCCACAGCTCTGAAAGGGTGGTTTGGTGGTCGAAGGACTCACACCATTCCAGCCACTTTTCCTGCCTGACTCTGTTGGCAGTTTCCTTGGCATCCGTGACAGCTTCCCTTAGGAGGGATAAGTTGTCAGGGGTTCTTTGCCTTCGGAATAGTTTTCGGCACATGTTCACCCTGTGGTTGACCTCCCTGATATCGTCATTGAAGTACCAGGCGTCTTTGTGACTTCTGGACCCAGGCCGAGTTTTGGGTATGGTCTGTGAGGCTGCTTCATTAATGGCGTTTAGCAGGCTAGCTTCGAGCACTTCCACATTTTCGCTTTTTGGGGGATCGTTGCATCTCAGACAGAGGGCCAAGGCGTTCTAAAACGCCAGCCAGTTGGCCTTGTCTGTTTTCCATCTTGGATTCGGTCTTAGGATTTCGGCTGGGCCAGCATCCATGAGGGTAGTTATAGTGCCGTAATGGTCACTTGTGACGGTCTCATCGACACGCCGGCCAATCCTCCCCACCAGAGTTGCAGTGGCCAGGGTGAGGTCTAGGACCCCTCCTCTGACATGCGTTGGCTCTTGGGTGTTGAGGAGAGCGATCTGAGGGAATGTCTCTAGCACGTCGGCTATGTGATAGCCGTCCGCATCCGGTGCCCGGCAGGGAGCCAGGATGGGGTGGTGTGCATTAAAGTCTCCCTCTATGATCACTCGGTCGTGTGCAGCAGAAGCATAGACCTGGCTGATGTCTAAGCTTCTACAGCGTGGCCGGCTGTACACATTGTACAGTTTGAGGGGCCCCCCGGCCAGGTGAACCTCGACGGCAAGGGATTCAACATCGTCTCCACAGTGCGATGCATCGGCTTGCGGAGCAGCGGATTGTTGCTCTCACAAGGGTGATCAAGCCTCTCTTGCCAGGTGTTCGTGGCAGTGTGAAGGCATGGTACCCTGAGAAGCGAACAGTGTCCACTGTTAATGTCTCCTGGAGCATGACAATGTCAATGTTCCTTGATCGCACTACGGCTTGGAGAAAAGCGTTCTTTGCAGAGAAGCTATTGATGTTCCACTGTAGGATGCTTAGATGGTGTGTCATGATGTTACTCAGTGATAGTTACATCAGAGACATCGTCGGAGTCTGACAACTCCATTGCGAGGTCCTCGCTGGTTGAGGGCTCCTCGTCTGTTGTCAGGCTATCCTTGGGTCCACTGGGAGGTAGAGAGCCTTTGGTAGCTCTGACTTTGGTTGGTTCAGCTTTTCTCTCAGGCTTTTACTTGGCTGGCCTTGCTGGCCTTGCCTGGGCAAGGTCAGCGTGATCTGGCTCTGGCTGCACAGATTCAGCCTGTTTTGGCTCTGCCTGTGAAGGCATGGCCTGGTTTGGAGTGGGGAGGGGAGTCTCGTCCTGGGGTGAGGGTGAGGCTGGTTTTGCTCTAACCAGCTTTCTTCCCTTCAGGGCTGCGACAGTCTGGGTCATTGCCGTCATGGCGACCGAAACTGCCTTCTCGGCCTCCTCACTCGACCTCCCCAGGGCTGTTGCTACTGCTGAGACAACAGCAGTTAACAGGAGAGTCATATCATCTTCGTCAAAGAGGAGATGATCATCTGTTGGGGAGGTTTTTGTGGTGCTCTTAGAACCTTTTTTCTTTAGTTTCTTTTTCTGCACCTTTGGCATTGTCGGCTGGGGGGGGCGGCTTCCTTCCTCTTAGGAGGTCGGGAGGCCTTTCCGCTTTTGTTCCTTCCCCAGACATGGGTGCCCGGTGGGGCAGGAACAAAGTCTGGTCGGTTTTGAGCAACCTCTTGTCGCCTGAGGGCCGCCTTTTTCCTGACAGAGCAAGTCAGGCTCCAGGCATGATGCTTCTTGGCACAGTTGGGACATTTGGCTGTTGTGTCCCTCTTTTCCTCTTTGTATGCCTTGAGGCATACCTCTGTGTTGTGTGCCTTGCTACAGACACCACATTTAGGCTTGGCTGTACAGTTAGCCTGGTGGTGACCGTACTTGAAGCACCGAAGTGGTTCTGGCACATACGTTCGAAGGTTGTAGGTGCCCCAGTTACCCAGATCAAGGGTAGTGGTTGGGGCACCTTTCATGGTCACCAGGACTTGCCTGGTTGGGGTCTTCCCCTTCGATATTCGGGAAGCCTGCACGACCTGTGGGTGTGAAGCGATCAGCTCCACATCGTACGAGACTGAGAAGCCAATTAACACCATCTTGGTTCTCTTTTCCTCGGGACTTAGTGGGGAAAGACTCACTTTCCTCCCATCTGCTAGCTCCTTCGTTTCCCGGAGGAAATTCAAGGTAGCTTGATCTTTGGGCATTATGATCATGCCCTGATCTTGGGCGACCCGGATCGACAACCGGATTTTCCGTTGCAACTCCAATGCCCTGACCAATTGGTAGGCATTGTCGAAGCCTTCGGGTTTAGCTGGCACTTTGAACTGGGCGAAGCGTTTAGGGGGTCCCGACTCTTCATCAGAGTCGGTCTCCGGCCTCGGACGCTTCGGCCCGCCCTTTCGGCTTTCGGGCTTGTTTGTGGAGGCAGCAGCTGATGCGGCTGGTTCAGCCTGCTCTCCCCTCTCAATCGGGGAGGCCGTCTGAGAACTCAGAGGCCTCCCTGGCTTAGTTGTTGGCCTGGAGAGGCCAACTCGCGAGGCAAGATGTCTGACTATTCGGTGGACAGACCCATTGGCTTCGGTCTTGTCCACCTTAGCAGCAGGGGTGACAGTGTCATCCTGTGCATGGGGCTTTCTTTTGCCACCGGAAGGCACATATGCCTTCATGGTGACTGCCGTGGTCTGGGCCTTGCGCGGTTCGTCAACATTTGTATCAGTCTGTGGGGGTTGTTTTGTATTTTTTTCCATAAATTGGTAAGTGCTTCATCCTCTCACGCCCCCACCCACAACGGAGTCCAACAAGGGGAAGCTGAGTGTCAGAACCAGTGTCTAACAGCAACAGGAGAGGATATACGCAGCCAATAGCCATTGTGACGGCGCTCACGGACCATTGTGAGTGCCAATGGCGACTTGACTGCTTGACCCTAGCCTCCCGGGGGAGACCAGCCGATTGGCCATGACCGGGCCGGGATCAGGCCGCCTGTCTTGCTGGAATAGAGGACCAAAGAGGCGTGTTGCTAGCCGCAGGGCGTACTCGTTCACGGCATCGCTCAACCTCCAGGACTCCCGTCTCCACAGCGCACAAGGCTGCCACGCACGGCAAACGCGTGGGTAGGTGTAAACCCCTGGGGAGAGACCAGAGCCTTTTCACCTACAAGACATCATTGTTTGGAGCCCTTTTGCTCAGCCCTCTGAGGCAGCCACCCAAAGGTTGCTTCACCGCAGTGAGGGAAGAGGAGTCATGCACTTTTACCAGGCAGTTCCTTTCATCCCTCTGAAGCAACCACCCAAAGGTTGTTTCACCACAGTGAGGAAGGAAAGGACCTGTGTCTTTTCAAAGTAGTTCCCCCTTCCCTCTGAAACAGCCACCCAAAGGTTGTTTCACCTCAGTGAGGGAAGGGAGGTTTTGAGTTCTTGTCAGGCACTTCCTTTCGTTCCCCTGAGGCAACCACCCAAAGGTTGTTTCACCTCAGTGGGGAAGGAAAGGACCTGTGTCTTTTCAGAGGGATTCCTCCTTCCCTCTGAGGTTTTGTACTTTTGCCAGGCAGTTCCTTTCATCCCTCTGAAGCAACCACCCAAAGGTTGTTTCACCTCAGTGAGGAAGGAAAGGACCTGTGTCTTTTCAAAGTAGTTCCCCCTTCCCTCTAAAACAGCCACCCAAAGGCTGTTTCACCTCAGTGAGGGAAGGGAGGTTTTGCGTTCTTGCCAGGCAGTTCCTTACATTCCTCTGAAGCAACCACCCAAAGGTTGTTTCACCTCACTGAGGAAGGAAAGGACCTGTGTCTTTTCAAAGTGTTTCCCCCTTCCCTCTGAAGCAGCCATCCAAAGGCTGTTTCACCTAAGTGAGGGAAGGGGGGTTTTGTCCTTTTGCCAGCTGGTTCCTTTCATCCCACTGAAGCAACCATCCAAAGGTTGTTTCACCTCAGTGAAGGGGGGGGGGGGGGGCAGCGGTACTCGGAAACCATTCCGGACATCTAGACGGGAGCGGTCGCCTGTGTGAAGGGCAGGGCCACAAACCGACCGAGAAGCGGGGCGGCACGGGGAATGGTTACCCCGGCGGCCCCCGGCCGGCTGCGTGGCTCGAGCCCGCGAGCTTTGCCGTGCCGATG
>NC_061841.1:13578290-13595790 GCF_019202785.1 Penaeus chinensis
ACTGTCTGAATATTTAAAACGTTTATAAGTCTATTAATAGATAATGTTTTCTGTAAGGAAAATTTATAATAATACATATGTTAAATACAAAGCATAAATATCATGCTTGCAAGGTATAAAATCACTGCATAAATATGCATAATTGCATTTTGTTCAAAATATCAGTCTCCCTTAGGAAATTAATAAACCCTGTGTCAGAATCCTCCCCCAATAAATGCTGCATGTTAATAGCTCTTGGCATCCCTCACAACTTACTTCACTTTTAGCCAACATCGGCTCATAAGTCAATCTTGGGATGGAGGCTGTTCACCTAACTGCCAAGGTCATCTCTCAGTTTGTTTCTATTGCACCCTCTATTTATCACAATGACAACTTCTGATGCTGTTCCCAAGGATACCACTGGTACCCAACACAGTGTTATCTTGAACCTCCCTTACCATTGGATGTGCTTGTAAAGCACTATGCGAGTTGCAAGATATTATAACAGAATGGTTTTCAAGCTCTCTTGTCATTTTAACAGCTAGAACCTTGGAGAAATTTAAATTGAGATCTTCCACAAGATTCCTCATTCCCCTACCATAGGATCAGTTGTCCTTAAGGGAGTTGAAAACTAATCTGGATGTAGGAGATCCCAGAGTCCTTTGTAGTCCCATGCAGTCAATAAAGTTCTTGTAGTTCGAGTGAAATGATAGAGGTGTTTCTCCACTCTCAGCATATAGGGACTCCACAGATGAAAACCTGAAAGCCCCTGTACAGATTCTGAGAGCTTCATAATGAAATGAGTCCAACAGCCGAAGAACAATGGGAGATGCAGATGAATGAGACTTGGATCCAAAGTCCAGTTTGCTATGAATAGGTTCTCGGTAAAGCCGCAAAAGCGGTGTGCGGTCAAAATACTAAGCTCTTCTGTAGACTCTTTGATGTAAGGCACCCATGTAAACCTGGAGTCAAAAATTTAGATCCAAGTACTCCACCTCTTGGACAAAATGCAGTGGGTTAGCTCCTAACTAGATGAAAGTATGGAACTTTCTTCTTTTATGGAAATGCTTAGCTATGGTCTTCCTTGGGGAGAATTTGAACTCATGGCATGTTGCTCACTGCACAACTTGATTTACTGCAGTCTTCATGTGTAAGCTTCCTCCTGAACAGTACAGTGTAAAGTCATCCATGTACAGACTACATGAGACAGCACTTGAAACGACCTTTACGATTTCATTTATGGCAATGGCAAACAGGGTCCACTTAAGACACCTCCTCATGGGACCCTTTCCAGCTTGTCCTCTAGGTTAGAGAAACTGTTTCCAACACACACTCTAAACTTCCTATCAGCAAGGAAGCTTTGTATTAAAGTAGGTAATGCTCCTCTTAAACTAATGTCATACAGCTTCATGACTGTGCTATGCTTCCAAGTAGTATCATAAGCCTTGTCGAGGTCAAAGAAGACTGCTAACATGTGACATTACTGTATGAAGGAATTCTGTATAGCAATCTCCAACCTCACAAAGGAATCTATCCATCTCACCCCCCCTAACGGAAAACGCCTTGCCGTAGTGGGGGGCTTGAGGTCCCAATGAGCTGGTGAGCTGGACCAGAGGGCTACCCACAGACTGTAGGGATCACCAGTGAGGGATGAGACAAAATGGCTCCCTGGTGCACCAAGGCCTGTGAGAAGGGATGGTGCACCCATCCCTGGTTCTCTCCATCTTGGACGAGGGAGAACTCTCCTTACGCTGCACCCTGCAGCTGGCAACATATCTCTTTGGTCCTCTATTCTGATTAGATGGGTGGCTTGATCAAGGCCCGGTCAAGTCATTTGTATGATTTCTGCAAATTTACAAATTTACTTGCTCATTCCCTGACGACCTACGCAATCCCCTGGCCAATCCTTATGGAACATGTCACTCTGGAACCTTACCAGATTCGGGCAAGAATGGGAATCGTAATGGTTCCCAAGCTCCCAAACCTTGTAAAAGGGAGAAAAGTCTTCCTCAATCCATTAAGGAAATCTTACCTGTATCAATCATGGATCTTGATATTTTTGAAGTACATCGGAAGATAGTTGAGGGATGTCAATGTGATCCTCTCAGACGAGAGTGACCGTCTGTGTGCGATATGCGACATTCCTGAGGCTCAAGTCTCATGTTCTCCTCACAAAACACTCAATCAGTGTAAGGGAATTGTCTTTTCCTAAGACCTTATAAGGTATTCTGAGGTTAGAACTAAAGAATTTTAATGTAGTGGCAGTAAAACGTTATAAGAATAAACCTGATGGTTTGGAACAGTCGACACCAGCTCTCCTCCTAACTTTTGAAATGTTAGTCCTTATGAATCAGTTAGGTTGGCATGGTACCACCTCAAGGTAAAGCCATATGTGCCCAACTCTATGCGGTGCTTCCACTGCAAGGGTTATGGGCATGGAGCCAACTCTTGCCGTTTTAAGGAAAATATACAACCAAGAGTGTGTGTGAAGTGTGGTACAACAGGTCATCAAGGAGATAACAACTGTCCAGGTCCAATGTACTGTTACCACTGCAAAGATCATGAAGTTTCTTCAAAGCAATGTAAAAGATACAAGTTTGAAAAAGAAGTATTGGTAATAAGTAGCAAGGAGAAAGTTAGTTTTGCAGAAGCAAAGTGACGTGCCTGTGCGCTTTTTGCACACCTAGGTAAGTTCTTTGCCTCGATTCTAGCCCGTCCTCCTTCCCTACATCCCTTATCCTCCAATACTTCTTCCACCACACACTCTGCCACTACCTTAATAAATCAGTCCTCAAATGCTGACACTACCACTGGTGAGTTGTTCCATCAGATACATAGTAGGAGTGAGGAGTTTATTGAGAAGACTCCTCCTCCCAAAGTAAGGTCTTTGAAGCCATCAGTTAAGGCTCCAACGGTGACAGCTCCAGCTGCCACCACATCCACAGGGGCTTCTGCTGCTAGGCAGAATGCTCTTGAAGCAAAGTCTCAGGTTCGCCTTTTGCCCGGGCAGAGGAATCCTGAACCTGTTCAAAAGACTCCTAGAATGGAGTCTTTGGAGCCATCAGGCAGGGCTTCAGAGACCTTAATGTTGACAGTCCCAGGTGCCACCACATCTACAGGGGCCTCCACTGCTAGAGAGAATGCTCCCAAACCGGAGGCTCAGGTCTGTCCTTTGCCCAAGCAAAGAAATCCTGAGAATGTCCAAAGGAAGCCTGTGGAAACTAGTTCCACAGGTAAACAACCCATCAAAAGATATTCCCAAGATGCTGGAAAGGGACAGCCTAAAGATGTGGAGCGGGCCATAACCACAAGTGCGGCCAAACACCTTATGAAGTAGTTTGTCAACCTGAAGAACTGGATGCCCTAATCCAATGGAACTGTCAGGGAATTCATGCAAAATGGGAAGAACTGCAACATCTGATAGCTTCATGTAACCCCATTTGTGTATGCCTACAAGAGATTATGACCATGGAAAATCGGCCTATTTCCCTGAGAGGATTCCAAGTTCAAGCCCATTATGGAACCTTTAATAATGGACCTCATGGAGTAGCAGCAGTGATGGTGCATTATGATATTCCCATCCAGGCCATACACGACACTGGTGGAAGTGAAGGCTGTGAGAATAGGCTTGACATGACCTTACACTGCTGCATCCATCTATCTTCCTTCACATAATCTCAACATATATGATTTAGAAGATCTACTAGGGCAGTATTGCAAGGATCTGGGAATGATTTCAAGTGTGTTCAAGATGCTTTTAATCACTTCACCTTGCAGGCATCCATTCCCAAAAGTAGCGGCCAGTACCGTCAACCTCTGGTACCATGGTGGTCTGATGAATGCCAACAAGTTGTCAGAGCAAGAAAAGCTGCATGTAAGCAGTTAAAACGATGCTCCAGTGATGTAACCTTGATCCAGTACAAAAAGACCCAAGCCAAGGCCAGACGAGTGTTAAAGGAGGCTAGACAGAAGTCGTGAGGTCGAATGTTTCCTCGATTAACTCTGGGACCCCTTTAGCATGGGTATGGGACAAGGTACGTAAGAACGCTGGAAAAAGCACATTCATGTCACCACCTGCTCTGAAGATAGATGGTATAATCCTCACCGACAAAACAGATGTTGCAGTCTTCTTTGACCTTGAAAAGGCTTATGATACCACTTGATAGCATGGCATACTCATGAAGCTGTATGACATTGGTTTAAGAGGAGCATTACCTACCTTCATAAAAAGTTTAGAGTGAGGGTGGGATGACTTTACACTGTACTGCTCAGGAGGAAGCTTACATGATGTGCAAAGACACATGCAGAGTGCAATAAATCAGGTAGTGCAATGGGCAAGATACCATGGGTTCAAATTTTCTCCAAGCAAGACCATGGCTATGCATTTCCACAAACTAGGAAAGATCCATCCTTCCCTCTATTTAGGAGCAAACCCACTGCATTTTGTCGAAGAGGTGAAGACTCAGGGCTTACATGGGTGCCTCACATCAAACAGCTAAAGGTAAAAGCTACAAAAGCACTTAGTATTTTGCAGGTTCTTTCACAGCTATTTTAGGGTGCAGACCGCACAACGCTTATGCGGCTTTACTGAGCGCTTATTCGATAGCCGATCCCATGGTAGGAGAATGAGGAATCTTGTGGAAGATCTTAATTTAAATATAATTAACATTCTGGCTGTTGGAATCCCAAAGTCCCCCCTTGGACCAATCAAGTCGAGTTGGATTTCGTCGGAATTGGGAAAGGGGAGAGATCCAGAGCAGAAGTCAGAGAGATATTTCTTCGATATACTTCTAAATACCAAGGATCAGATGCAATATATACTGATGGTTCAAAATCTATGGGCTATGCAGCAGTGAGCAGAAGGAAGACTGCATTTGGCAGTCTTTCTCTATCAGCCTCGATCTTCACTGCAGAGTTACCTACCATCCTTGTAGCAGTCATGATGACTAGAAATCGTATGAACCATTCTGTTGTAATATTCAAGATTCGCTTTAATTGATGTCTGCACGTAAAAAGATAACTCTGTGTGGGGTGCCAGCGCATGTTGGTATCATTGAGAATGAACGAGCTGATCAGAAGGCCAAGCCAGCTGCCGATTAGCCATGTGATGCTTGTTATCCTCTCCCACACACTGACTTGAAACCCAGCATCAGGAGTTGTCTTCACAATAAATGCAAGGAACAATGGAGGCATACCTCTAGAAACAAACTGTGAAAGATTAGAGATGCCCTTGGCAGTTGGGTGACCAACATCCATCCCAACTGACAAGTAGAAGTTGTATTAACAAGGCTGAGAATCGGGCACATAAGACTGACTCATGGGCCGATGATGGCTAAAAGTGAGGCACGCTGTGAGGAATGCCAAGAGCCATTAACGGTCACACTTGTAGTGGAAAGATGTGCAACATTCTCAGAACAAAGACGTAGGTACTTGTCTCGACCATATACATTGAAATATGTATTGGGGGAGGTTTATGACATAGAAGGTCTTATTAGTTTCCTTAGGGATATTTTTAATGAAATTTAATTATGTATAATATTTATGAGATGATTTTATTCTTTTAGAGCATAATGTTTATGCTTTTATTTTTTAATATAATATTTATTGTTATTTATGACATTTATTGATAGATGTTTAACATTTTAAATATTTTAATATTTCACTCTAACAAGGTGTTCGCCGCTAATGACCTTAGCTGTTGATGCGGCAGATAATTTAAAATAATCAATTAATCTATCGATCTTAATTTTCTAAACCAATATTGATATGTGGTCAGCACATTCTCCTTTTCTAGTAGCCACGTCAACCTGAAGTTTATCATTTTCTCCTTCAGCTTGTAGATGCAGCTCGTGAGGGAAATTAGTCTGTATAGAAGCAATTAGTATTCCATAATTCGTGAAGAGTCGCATCCACATTTGAACAGTGAGAACATACACGTTTGCTTGTTTCAACTCAAGGAGCTACAAGCTGGGTGGTTCCAAAGATGAATATCAAAAGTATAAGAACCTCCATGGGTGTTGCCATTTCAGTAAACAAACAATGCCAGGAAATCGCATTTGTAAAATATCCCCAAACAAAATAGTAAATACTACATGTTTTGTTACCAATTGTTTGGAGAAAACGAAAGCTGGTATGGTTTACATAGTTTCCAAAAATAGATACTAATACACTTGTTGGTCATTTATGTTCTACCAATCACACTCTTACAAACAACCTAGTGTTTTTTTGCCTTATTTATAGAAATGCTATTTACTCTATGTTTACATTGAAGTGGTTCCCACATGTGGGACCCAGCAAGTGTACTGAAATATAATTCGGCTACTGTACCAGATAACCAACTGACAGATCAGTACTGGAGAATGTCCCTGATTGAATCTGGAAGTGTGTGGCTGTGTTACTGTTCAGTAAAACTGCATCTACTCTTGAGAACAAGAACTCCAAGCCCCTTCCTCGAGGGTTGCACAAAGTGTTTCAGTTAAAATTCATGTCAAGTCTATCCTTATGGTCTTCACCTGGAGTGTCTTCTACGGGTGAAGACGTACCATCAATGCTATTCCTGCAAGAGGTCCATTATCAAAGGTCCTGTTCTTCAGGTTGACAAGCTATCCTTACATAAGGTGTTTGGCCACCTCTGTGATTAAGGCCTGCCCCACACCTGTAGGCTTTCCCTTACCAGCATCTTGGAGCCTGTGGAGCTATTTTTCACAGGCTCAGGATTTTTTTTACCTGGGCAAAGGGTAGACCTGTGCCTTTGGTTCAGGGGCATTCTGTCTAACAGCAGAGACCCCTGTGGATGTGGTGGTAGCTGGTGCTGTCACCTTTAAGGCCTCAGATGGTTCCAAAGACCTTACTTAGTCAGCACCCCTGGGTAGGGAGGCCCAGTAGTCTAGGGCGTCCTTTTGGGTGCACTTTTTTTGTGCTAATTTATTTCCTTTCTTTATGTGACTTCCCTGAGCCTACCGGAGTTCCCATGCCGGCTCCCATATATGCTTGCGGGGGTGGGCAACCTTTGCTAGGCAAGTGGGGGGGAGGAAACTGCCATATTCTCTCTTAGCTATTACTGTTAGTTTGAGGGTTATCTGTTCCCTTCAGGACAACGGGGAGGGGCCTAGGGTTCGAACTTGGTCTGAAACCCAGTATGATTGACCCCCCCCCCCCCCCTAAGACCAACGCGACTTTAAACAATGGAACACTTGCTGCTGACAAACGAGAGCGACGAATTTTGCAATCCTTCCAGAGAATGCAAGAAAATCAGTCGCCTTTGAATGTTAACCCCTTCATCATCAAGGAGGTCCTTGATGGTCAAGTGGACGGCGATTTTGATTTTGTCCGTAAATTGCGAGTGAAGTGAAGTTTAACTCCAAGGTTAATGGCTTAATTAAACTGATGCAGATTCATGATTTAAAAGTAAAAGTAACTACCCCTGTTGGCCCAATACCTATACAGGAGTTATCTTTAACAGGGTTTTGAGGACAGTGGAGGTGAGAGAAGTTCTTGAAAATATGAAGAACCAAAGCATAGTGAATGTGAACTGCATGACTAAGAAAGACGGGAATGTGCTAACAAAAACCGGATTGTGCTTTTTTACTTTTGCTTGGAGTAAAATTCTTGAGCATGTCAGTTGAATATGAACATGTCCAATTGTGATTTAATATTAAAAAACCTTTGCACTATAAAAGATGCCCAAAATTTGGACACTTCATTACGACACAACGATAAAGATACAAATAGATTTACTTGTGCCCAAGTGTGGTAACTGTGGGCAATCTGGTTCTGCCGAATGCAATAACAGCCAAGTACCTATGGCACACCATTGACGACTTGGGAAGTGATCTTCCTATTTTTATTGAATATTCATGCAACACAACGAGACCGCCTTCAGCCCCTAAATTTAACGTAAAACTTGTTGGAGAAACCATTGATGATAAAGTAAATAATATTCAGAATTCGATCTTAGATGCAGCATTGATATCCATTCCTAAGACTTTGACAGAAAGCGTTAAGCAAAGAGTTCCATGGTGGACACCAGATTGCCACAGGGCAATATCACAGCCCACTGTCAATAAAATAAATAAGAAAAAAACATCTTTCAAAATTTAAAAAAAATAATTCATGAAGAAACCAATTTCGATTCACCTAGAGACATTGCTAGTGCACTCACCAGGCAGTTCTCTTACACAAGCAGCTCAGACAATTACCATCTCGCTTTCTTGACCACCAAGGAAGCCACTGAGCTGCAACCTATTCACTTTGCCACAGGAGATAATTTTGATTACAATAAAGACCTAACAATGAATGAGCTTGTCCGAGCCCTAGTAGCCTGTAGAGGAACATCCCCAGGCCCCGATTAGATTCGACATGAGATGATAAAGCATCTTAATCATGATGCCATCTAAGTTGCTAGAAGTGTATGATGAAATTTGGAAAACCCAGACTTTTCCAAACTTATAGCACTTCGCCCACATCATTCCTATATTGAAGGAAGGGGTAAATCCCAGATCTGCTATCTCCTAATGCCCCATTGCGTTGACAAGTTGTTTATGCAAGGTCATGAAACGAATTGTTAACAGCAGGCTATTGCATTTACAGTTCCAGTAATTTGCTAGTTGACGAGCAGTGCGGCTTCGGAAAGGGACGCCAAACTCTCGATCAACTTAAAAAAATTGTCATATTTGAGAGGCAAATACCAAAATGATTTTTTAATTTAAGCTTTTTTAGGTATTTAAAAAGCCTACGACATGACATGGCGATATGGCCTACTCAGAAAACTTTATGCTTTTGGGTTATGTGGAAACTTAATCTAAGGTCATGGCGCCGGAGGTGGAGGTACGCGATCCTTATTAAACAGATGCAGGTATATTTTGACTGAATGTGAATTGAAGTTCAGACTGCCGAATCATACATCGATCTTTCTTGCCGAACATATGCCATTGATAAAGCTTTAGATTTGGCTCTATCAACGACCCACGATAGAATATTCGTTCTTCCGATTCATCAAGTTCACGTTAAGCTATTATATCATTAGAAACCACTAAAAATGAGCAGTCAGGAAATATCATTCGTTAGCTACATGGTGCCAACAAATCCATCTAGCTAATATGGGTACCAGGCCACTCTGGTATCTATGGCAATGAGCAGGCGGACAAATATACCTGGTTAACTGGTGATCTGGACCTTACCATAGTCCGTACAGATTTCAAGCATTTTGAGTCTCTTATACAAGCAAAAATACATCAGTAGCAAAATTAGTGGACCAAACTACAAATACACAATAAGATTAAAACAACAATAGAATTGTGGGACACCGCCCACAGGAAATAAAGAAAGGAGGAGGTGGTTTTGGCCCGTCTTAGGGTCAATGCCACAAGATTAACACACCTCACTCCCTATATGGAGAAAAGCATCCCTCCACAGCGTTCCGATTGCAACACCTGCCTCACAATAACCCATATATTAACAACTTGCCATAAATACAATAATAATTGAATAAACCTTAAAAAATATTTTTGAATTAAAGATATAGAATTTACAATATCAAATCTATTAGCAGATGATAAAATAATAAGTAAAGTAATCGTTTTTCTATGGGAGACAAAACTTTATGACCTTATCTAGATTGAAATAAAAAATAGGATCCATTAGCTTAATGACCTTGACTGGCTACTTTTATAAGGCCATATGCCAGTGGTCGATAGCCGAGAAATATAACAAACAAACAAACAAAGCGGAAGGCAGCACACGGCACATATGAGCTCCACTCTCATATTTTTAATTTAGTGTTGCTTATTTTTTTTTTTTTTTTTTTTTTTTGTCACATAGTATGGTCAGGCTAAAGGAATTTATTAAAATAGTATAACAATGGGGGAGACATCTTGTTTATCGGAGCTTGAGATAAATAAACATAATTGTTTCTTTCTTTTGAATGAACCAGTCTTTTCTAATTAATAATCTAAAGGATCAGTGGAAGGATGTGGATTGAAAAATACAAACATGAATAACTTTTTTTTTTTTATTGTGGAAAATATAAATATCATTATGAAGCTTGGACATCAATAGTTTATGATTTAAATCTAATGATTCATTAAGTGTTTCTTCACAAAAAAAATGGGCTGTTTTAAAGACTTCTGAAGGTATGATATGAGTCTTGGTGAGACGTCCGAGGGTGTAGTGATTCTGACTTGGTGACTCTTAATTACCCATATTAATTAGGCCATTTGTCGCTGCCACTACCTGGTTAGTACGTCCAGGAACAATACATGTATCGAAAGGAGGAGACATCTAGAAGAGTGGAACGAGATAAAAAGGAAAGTTTGTGTAGGTGTAAGATAAGGAAGAAATTACCTAATTCACAAGGGTTTCTGTCTGGTAAACGAGGGGAGTGCGTGTCAGCCTTAGGGGCTGATGGAAGGTCATCAGTTGCTTGCCATAGATAGCCAAATTATGGTATCATTTGTCTCTTAAAAGGGTTTAACTTAAAAGCGGAATTTCATTAACGAAGCTTAAAAATACATTTATTTATAAGATACATTTTATATTCCGTTTTAAAAAGTATAAAGTTCATAAAAATACAAGGTAAAATAACAAAACTAAAAACAAAAAGTAGGGGTAACATATTTTTATCCCCGTGGGTTGGCGCGGCTCTCACTCCAAGGGAAACTAAAACATTCGGTGCGGATGGTCAAGTACGGGTCACTACAAGAACAGTAGTTGGACTCGATAAAGTCAGCCATGCCTTTCCTTAGGGTAGCTGTGTTGAATTTTAAACCTAAAGACAAAGCTTGTATTTGAATCTCTGTGGGAGAATTGTGTGACAGTTTAACTATCAAGTCATCACGCACCACTTCAGACCACCCGCTATTAGTACAAGCATCCTCTAACAATCTCTTGTGTCTCACCTTCTTTCCCAAGTTCGAGGACGAGTCTATGAGGAAGGTGGACCCCCGGAAGGCGGCTCCTCAACGTCCTCATCTCACCGAAGCACTCGCTAATCCCTTCCTTCAGGTAACACTTGGCACTGTCACGTCACAAATGGGTGAAACTTACTTTCAAGAGGTGGGGGGGGGGGGGGGGTGCTACGAAGGAAAACCTGCTCCTTTACACACTTCCTCAGGAATCTCATGCGGTTTCTGATGCTTTGGAGCTTCTGTTCGTGTGATGTATTCCCGTTTCTCGCCATCGTTTTTGAAGAACACTTGTATAGAATTCATGTCCAACAAACTGCAAGTAGAACAACGAAGGGAAGTACAGGAAAACATACGAATGTGCGGAAGGCCTTTTCGCATCCACTGCTTCACCAGGGCATATGAGACGAGATATATAGAGGTTTATATACATGTACTGAGCGGCCAAGTCACGTCGGTAATTCCCGTTGCTCTACTAGCAATTTGTTCGAAATGAATTTCACACGCTTGTTCTTCAACAAAGATATTGAGAAACGAGAATACAACCCACAACGGAGGCTCCAAAGCATCAGAAACCGCATGATGTAAATACAGACAGTAAGTGATATATACGTAAATAATATATACACACACACACACACACACACACACACACACACACACATATATATATATATATATATACATATTTACATTTACATATATATAAATATATATGTATATATATACATATTTACATTTACATATATATATATATGTATATATATATATATATTTATATATATATATATATATATAATGTACACATATGTATATATATATGTGTGTGTGTGTGTGTGTGTGTGTATGTGTGTGTGTGTGTGTGTGTGTGTGTGTGTGTGTGTGTGTGGCTGTTGAATAAAATATATATGTATATATTCATATATATACATATATATATATATATATATATATATATATATATATATAGATATATATGTGTGTGTGTGTATGTGTGATGTGTGATGTGTGTGTGTAAATCTATGTATATATATATATATATATATATATATATATATATATATATATATATATATATATTTTATATATATACATATATATCATATATATGAATATATATGTATATGAATATATATGTATATGAATATGTATGTATATGTATATATATGTATATATGTGTATAAATGTATGCATATGTATATATATGTATATATATGAAAGGAAAACCGCCACAGTAAGAAACTGAAATTGATATGTAACGTTTCGAACTCTTCACGAGTTCCTCTTCAGACGAATGATAAACCAAAATGAATACAAGGAATGAATGAATAGTGATTGAGAGACAGAACGAACGAGTAGACTCAGGTCTCAGGACGAGGGTCAAGGTCGAAGAGTCTGGGGAAGGCTTTGCTAACTAACGAGGAGGTAAGGTCATCCAAGCCCCATTAGGCATTTTTCTAATTAATAGAGATTCTAACATTTTCCTTTCGTACGAATTAGCTGATTTATGAATTAATTTCGCGTTTTTCCAGTTAAGCTATGCATTTCCACAAACGAGAAAAGTTCCATCCTTCCCTCTATTTAGGAGCAAACTCATTGCATTTTGTCCAAGAGGTAAAATACTTGGGTCTAATTTTTGACTCAAGGCTTACATGGGTGCCTCACATTAAACAGTTGAAGGTGAAAGCTACAAAAGCGCTATGTATTTTGCGGGTTCTTTCACACCTATCTTGGGGTGCCGCTTCTGCGGCTTTACCGAGCGCTTATTCGTAGTAAACTTGACTATGGATGTGAGGCTTATTCATCTGCAACTCCCACTGTTCTCCGGATGTTGGACTCGGTTCATAATGAAGCTCTGAGAATCTGTATAGGGGCTTTCAGGTCTTCACCTGTGGAGTCCCTGTATGCTGAGAGTGGAGAACCACCTCTTTCATTACACAGGGACTACATGAACCTGATTTACTACACGAGACTACAAAGGATTCCAGGATCTCCTACATCCAGATTGGTTTTCAACCCCGTTGAGGATAGCCGATCCTATGGTAGGAGAATTAGGAATCTGGTGGAAAATCTTAATTTAGATCTCACAAAGGTTCTGGCTGTTGGAACTTCCCAAGTCCCCCCTTGGACTAATCAAGTCGAGCTGGATTTGGTCGGAATCGGGAAAGGGGAAAGATCCGAAGCAGAAGTCAGAGAGATATTTCTTCAACACACTTCTAAGTACCAAGGATCATATGCAATATAAACAGATGGTTCGAAATCTGAAAATGGTGTGGGCTTTGCAGCAGGGACCAGAAGGAAGACTGCATCTGGCAGTGTTTCTCGATCAGCCTCGATTTTCACTGCAGAGTTACATGCCATCCTTGCAGCAGTCAAGATGACTAGAGATCTTACAAACCATTCCGTTGTAATATATTGTGACTCTCGTAGTGCGCTGCAAGCAATCAAGAGCTTAAACTCGTCACATCCAGTGGTGAGGGAGGTTCAAGATTGGCTTGCACTGATGTCAGCACGTAAAAAGATAACTCTGTGTTGGGTGCCAGCACATGTTGGTATCAGTGGGAATGAACGAGCCGATCAGAAGGCCAAGGCAGCTGCAACTCAGCCCTGTGAAGATCGTTTTCCTCTCCCACACAATGACTTGAAACCCAGCATCAGGAGTTGTCTTCGTGATAAATGGAGGGAACAATGGAGGCATACCTCTAGAAATAAACTGCGAGAGATTAGAGATGACCTTGGCAGTTGGGTGACCAGCATCCACCCTAACCGACAAGTAGAATTTGTAATAACAAGGCTGAGAATCGGGCACAAAAGTGAAGCACGCTGTGAGGAATGCCAAGAGCCATTAACGGTCGCACATGTAATGGAAAGATGTGCAACATTCTCAGACCAAAGAGGAAGGTACTTGTCTCCCCCATATACACTAAAAAATGTATTGGGGGAGGACTGTGACATAGAAGGTCTTATTAGTTTCCTTAGGGAAACTAATATTTTCAATAAAATTTAGTTATGCATAATGTTTATGCAATAGATTTTTAGACATTTAGAGCATAATATTTATGCTTCGATTTTAATATCATATTTATTGTTATTTATGGCATTTATTGATAGAGTTTTAACGTTTAAAATATTTTAATATTTTTCATTCTAACAAGGTGTTCGCCGCTAATGACCTTAGCTGTTGACGCGGCAGATAATTTTATATAATCAATCAATTAATCATAGTCACCGTACTCACTATCTGACTCTGAACTCATTTCTTCACCAGAGTAAAGGAATTCGTTTTCATGAGGAAACCTGTTCAGCAGTTCCGAATTACCAAGTTCATTTTCCGTCTGCTCATACCCGGGATCTGGCACATTTAAAAGAGCTGCTACGTCTGGGGGCCTGCCTGGCAAAGGATCGTCTATCCCTGGAAGTTCAGAAGGCAATCTATCTCCAACATCAGCATAATCTAATTCTGCAGAAGGAAGATACATTTTCAGTTGATCTTTATGCTGCTTTATTACACGATAAGGGGGTTGACGATCTTTAACTTCGAACACTACAGGACCTTTTTGCTTTACTGCTCTAGAAGGCCCTTGCCACCTGTCATATAACACCCCTGCTGTAAAGTCTCTATGGAGGACAAGCGCACCTTCCTCCAGCTCACAGGTTGAGCGAACTTTCTGATTATGTGCCCGTACATTGGCCTTAGTTAGCTGTTGTACCCTAAGAGTAGGAGCAGCTGTTACTTGGTTGGTTAGTCCCCTGGGAAATAAGGCCATCTTCCCAGTAAAGAGGTAAAGGGGTTGGTCCCCCATTGAGCGATGTATGGGTGAATTAATGGCTAGCCTTACAGAGGCCATATATAGAGGCCACCTCCCTGGTTTATCAGCCATAATCATAGCAAGAGCATCCTTCACGACCCTGTTTGTCCATTCAATTAAACCATTTGAACTAGGATGATCAGCTATGGTGAATGAACATCGTATCTCTAGCTGTCTACATACTTCCTGTCACTGCTCATTGGCAAACTCGCCCCCATTGTCTGTCAATATCTGTCGAGGTGGTCCGAAAAGGGTGATCAAATTATCATAAAATCCACGAAGAACCGTTTCTGCGGTCTTATTCCTGCGTGGTACAAGTTTTAAGAACCTGGAGTGATGGTCCACTATTGACAGAACAAAACGATAGCCACCGACAGAAGCTAGGATATCAATGAGATCTGCGGATACAAGCTCCAATGGGCCATCAGATGGAGGCCGACACTGCATCTTTGCACGTGAACCTTTTCTGTGCTGGCAAACTGTACAGTGCTGCACATACCATTTGCATAGCCGGAACATGTTTGGAAAGAAGTAGGTATTTTGCAAATTATGGTATGTGCGTAGAGCACCAGGGTGAGCTGCAGTAGGATGTTCATGAGCAAGATGTAAGGCTTGTGACTGCAGCGAATGAGGAACGCACACCTGCCTAATAGTATGGTCTGGCAAGGATTTCAGGTGATACAAAACGCTGTCATCAAGTTCGAATTCTTGAAGGGATGCTGGCAAGGCCCTTCGAGGAAGTTTCTTGCCCTCTAAGAATTCTATGATCTCCTTCCAGAGGTCCTCTTTCAATTGATGCTCACGTAATACTGCAGAGGCGAGGATGGCAAGGTTGACGGGAGTGTCTGGGTTTATTTTGACATGATCCTCATCAACAGCAAGTGCCTCATCTGGTGAGCATGGCAAAGAGTCTGTGAAAGGCCTCGACAACAGGTCAGGGACATAATTTGCTTGAAATCATAAAAAAACTTAGTTCAAACCGGCTCATACGAGGCGATTTTGTTTTGCAGGAGAACACATAGGTGAGAGGGCGATGGTCAGTGTATATGGTAAATGGCCTCCCATACACATAAGGGTCGAACACTCGAACAGCCTCCACTACAGCGAGAGCCTCAAGGTCTATGGCAGGGTAACGAGACTCTGCATCTTCCAATGTCCTCGACCAGTATGAAACTCCCTGCGGTTCTCCAGTATCACTGTGCCGAAATAGAACTGCACCGAGAGCTTGTGCAGATGCATCGGTATGAATTTTAAAATATCGTACAAAATCAGGCAGGCGCAAAACTCGTGCTGACACCAGGGGGGCTTTAAGGTCTTGAAAGGCTTTTTCTGTTTTTGGTGACCATGTAAATGACACCCCTTTCTTTTCTAAGCTGCGTCAATGGACGAGCAACATTGGCAAAACCCTGAACATGTCGTCGAAAGATCCCACATGCCCAAAGGAAGAGGCGAACTTCACATACAGATCTGGGACGTTTCGTATCCTTTATGGCCTGAACCTTATCAGGATTGGGTAATACTCCATCATATCTTACCACAAAACCAAGGAATTATATCTGGTGTTTTGTAAAGAGGCTCTTAGCAAGATTAAGTTTCATACCAGCCTCATACAGCAATTTTTAAATCAATGGAGCCTCTATCATTTTTTCGTATGAATTCGTCAGCTGATGAGCTGATGACCTTCATCACGTGAGTGAATGAAATACGCATTTGATTCTCTAGCGTACCTAACATCACGTTTATGCTCATTTATTCTTTCTTGAAGCACGAATTAGTATAATTACCAGAAGTGCCAGAAGCTCCGTTGGCCGCATTGTACTGGTGGTTAAAGACAAGCTAAATTCCAACTCCTTTAAGTATATGGCTTTCATAACATACGGAAGAATTGGTAAATCCTGGCACTGTTTTTTGTGCGTATTATAAGGATGAATAAAGATATTCTATTTCGCAGAGACTGTGCCAATAAAAAAATCTAATTTAGCAAACCTTTCAAAAATAATGTACAGCTCCCGATCGATAAACTCGTTATCACAAATCCTATATACCGTTGGAAACGTTAACAAGATTTCTGTTTTATTAACATGCAATAGGTGATTCATGAATAAAAATGAATGCCTACTCCGACGTCACTTTTTGGTCATCAGATCACTTAAACGCAACTTAGACATTCAAATAAAGTCGATAAAAGTAATAATAATTATGTACGCAAAGCTCTTCTGCACGATAATTCAGCGTACCAAAAGCTGATGTCTAACCCTTACCCCAGTGTCATTGAATGATTTTGTAAAAACATCAAATGCATTGTTGCTAAATACAGACCCCAAATTCTTTGACCGTTTTAGAACGGTAAATCCCTCTTATCTGTATTGCCATGGCCTTTCGAAAACGAACAAAAAAGGGCGTTCCTTTAAGGCCTATTATTTTGTCTTGCACCTCGGTTACCTGTCCAACTTGGCTAACTAGCGCTTTGCCTCCGTTTCCTGGACCGTTCTCTGATAGGCACATGGATTACATGGAGAAAATTTGAAATATACCGACTCACGAAAAGAAATTAATTTTGATGTAAATTTCTTGAAGAGTTTTCTTTATCTCCTTCGAAGATCCCTCTTCCGGTGAATTGCGTTCACTAACTCATTCGTGTCTCTGTCACGAATAATGTCTTTAATTTTGATGGCAAATTTTAAATGCAGATTAATGGCATCGCGGTAGGAAGTAGCTTAAGCCCGCTCATTGGGAATTTATCCGTGTAGGCATTTGAATCTTAATATCCATCTATTCTCCCTGCAGGTTTAGATAGTCGATGGTATTTTT